>NC_081155.1:47575477-47629870 GCF_012432095.1 Onychostoma macrolepis
TTATGCCCTTCCATACTCTCTCTCTGAAGCAAAGCGAAGTAGCAGAGTTTGGTATTACCAGGCTAATAACTCATCTCTTTAACCCCTTAACTGTCACCCACAGTTTTGAACAGAGACATTATAGTGCACTATCCAAACTTAATTTTTATAATTCATGAATGAAAATATTTTGTAACATGATTTTAATGTACCATTTACATGGTAATGCAATGTCTGATTTTAAAATGGGTTTCAAAGGATGAATTTTGAAATTTTAAGTTTTCTACTGATAAATAATTTCTTATGATTTCTAATTCGTGATAGAGAAAAAGGCAACTAAGAAGACTTTCTGTGACAAAGGTCAGAATTCATGTCATGATGTAGATTTTTTTCAGGTGCACTCTTGTCATAAACAGAGGTGTCAAATCCAGGGTCAGAAAGTAAAGTCCTGCCATGTGTTTATTCCACCCATGAACTCAGCAGCTGATTTCACCAGAGGAGGAACCAACTCATTCCTTTCAAGTCACAAGCAAGTTTCGAGTCAAATCCCAAGACCTCAACGAGTTGAGGTAATTAAGAGATAATTGAGAGACTAATTAAATGATGATTGTGCATTAGTGATGAACACCTGCTGTTACTGTGAATCACAGAGGATCAGATGTTGATGTTTTATTGGTTAAAATGATACCACCATCATGTAGATCAGTGTTTGCTTTAGTTGGGCTCTTGACCCTTGACTCCTGTGTTAGATCTCTCTGTAGCAATGCATGTGCTGTTGTAAAGCGGAGAGATCAGTGCTGTGCAGTGAGCAACTGTTAGTTGTTTTCATATGATGAGGTAATCATCAGGTGCTTACCTGTTTGCATCCAATATACTGTGTGTATATATATATATATACATCATTTTTCATTTTTTAAATTTATGTTCTGCTTTTGAATAAACAACTCTGTGAAACCACAGTACGCAATGAATTTACTGCTGTAGTAGTTATAGAGAAAGAATTTTAAATCTAATGCATTTAAATATTTAAACTCCAGTCCTACTCAGACACACACAGACATCAAGAACCAGCGTATGAATCTCAACAATGGTGACAATCAACAAAATGCTTCATGCTGCAATGCATGCTGGGTAACACCACAGTATGAATAATTATTGTCACCACTGTTGAGGATCGTATGATAAGTGTTCATGTCTAAAAGCCTGAGCAATATAATTCTTAATTTTTCCAATATTTAATATTACGATGGCATTTGTTTAATAGTAAATTCCTGCAGTTCTGTAACAGCTGAACGTCAGTAAATAAACCAAAGAGAGACACCTTCATGATGTTCATTCAAGTGACATAAAAGCCAAAAGTGTAAGCTCATCTGCTTCCTCAAGCTTTTAATTCAGCAATGTGCAAATGTTTGTTGTGAAACAATATTGCAATTGCTTAAAAGCAATCCATTCTCAGTTACTAAAAGGGTCAAGAGCCCAACTAAAGCAAACACTGATCTCCATGATGGTGGCATCATTTTAACCAATAAAACATCAACATCTGATCCTCTGTAATTCTCAATAACAGCAGGTGTTCATCACTAATGCACAATCAACATTTAATTAGTCTCTCAATTATCTCTTAATTACCTCAACTCGTTGAGGTCTTGGGATTTGACTCGAAACTTGCTTGTGACTTGAAAGGAATGAGTTGGTTCCTCCTCTGGTGAAATCAGCTGCTGAGTTCATGGGTGGAATAAACACATGGCAGGACTTTTACTTTCTGACCCTGGATTTGACACCTCTGGTCATAAATTAATCTATTACTTTTCCTACATAATTTTTTAACAGAAAAAGTGGTAAATTACCTATTTAGGAGTCTTAGACCTTTCCAACGATATATAGTTTGTCATGATTAGATTAGGATTTAATTGTAAAATAGTGAAGTAAAGGTAGGCGTCCCACAGGGTGGACGGTGACAGTTAAGAGGTTAACATGTAATGCAGAAAAATTAAGTAACAAGAGGAACGTCACCCATTGTAGCGAAGTAAAAGTACGTTTTTTTTTTTTTTTTCCGTTAGAAATATACTCGAGTTAAAGTAAAAGTACCCATCTTTAAATCTACTCTTAAAAGTAACATTTTTCTAAAATATTACTCAAGTAAATGTAACGGAGTAAATGTACTTCGTTACCCATCTCTGATCAAATCTTTTCTCATTTTAACAGCTAGAAAGTGACCAAAACAATCTCCTCACAGAAGCTCTTTACCTTGATTGAGCTTCAATTTGATCTCCATGAACAGAAAACTGTGAGCGATATTCACTCCACACCTGTATATTCCTTCATCAGCTGCGGTTAAATCACTGATAAAAACCTTCAAAAGTCCTTCACTGGTATCATCATACATGTGCACTTTGTCACGATGGACCCATTGATTTTGTACATCAAGAAAAAACTTCTGTGATGCTTTTATGTGGATAAATTTCATGTTTCCTTTGAATTCTTGCGGAAATTTACACATGATGAAGACTGCTTTACTGATGTAGACTTGAACTAGAACAGAAGTTATTGGACCTGTAAAACAAAATGTATTCATTTAAAATTACATTATTAAAAGTCAAAATGGATTTACATTTCTTATTCAGAGGATTTGTAAGGATTTTTTTTTCATTAATAAGAATCAAAACTCACTAGAAACATTCAGCTCAATCTCTTTAATGAAGGTGATGTGAGTAATTGATGTTTCTGAAGGTCGTTTATCTGATTCGTCTCTCTCCACTCCACATAAATAAACTCCATCATCCTCTGCAGAAATGTCTCTGATGGTCACAGTAAAATGATCTTTCTGTCTGTCAGTCAGGATGAACTTCTCCTCAGATGATTGTGATGATTGAGAGCTGTTCAGCACATGCACAGGATCCACGTTCACTCTGTAGAAGACTTTGGTGTGTGTTTTAAACTTATGATCATATTTACAGCGGAAAGTGATCGTTTGACCAATATATGCAGATCGGATAACAGACATCCCACAAGAAGAAGAGTCTGAAAATGATTTAAAATCACTGAAATCTTGAAATATAATTTGTATTATTAAAGGTGCACTGGCGAACTGTCAAAAATGTCGGTTTCCTAGCAGGCTTTTTTTTTTTTTTTTTACATTAGTTTTTATGTATGAGAATTTTTCATTCTACATCAAGGTATTGAAAGAAAATGTACAGCATACAAGGCCTATATCCAGAAAAATGTCATCTGAATGATCTTTTTTTTATTTTTACACAAGAGACATTAACATGGAAACATCAATGCCACAAATGGAAAAATTCATGACACGAATGACGCAAAGATGACATTTTCCCTGTATAATCTGATTTGACAGCTCAAATTATGAATCAATATTGTAAGCTTACTATTTTAAATTAGGTTAAGGCAAGCAGACAGTTTTGAATCATGGCTTATGCACGTGCAGTTATTTATTTTTACCAAAAAAATAAAATAAATCTCCCTAGTGCACCTTTAATTATTAAATATAACAGTTAATTAGTAAACTATAAAGTATCATACATACCACTGTTCAATTGTACCACAACATCATGTTTCCATTTCTGATTGTTTCCGCATGTGTATTCCCCATCATCATCTCTGCTGAGGTTCCTGATAAACACTGTGAAAAATCTGCTGTTTTCATCGTCATACAGAGCGAATCTCCCGTTATTAACCCAGCGGCGCCAAGTCTCAGTACTGATTCCTGTCGTACAGTCTCTGTTTCTGCAGAAATACTTTACTTTATGCTGATCATTGGACTTGTATGTGCACTTGAACATTAAACTCCCTCCAGTGCAGCCAATCACACTGAAACAAAGTCCTTGACCTGCCAAACACAAGTTCATCTGCACTGGGTTATTATATGTATAATAAATCTGGACCATATAACATAAAAAACTTATTTGACCAGGTTGACCAGTAAAAAACTGACCTGAGATCAGACAGAGAGTGATGAAGATGGTGATGTTGTTGATGATGATGGCCCTCATTCCAGATTGACTTCAGTCACAAAGATATTCAGAGGAAAAGTGAACTGAACAGATCAAGAACTGATGAAATGTGAACCTTGAATACAGTGTAAATCATTATTATTACAGGTCCACATCCTCCAATTATCTCTCTCATGTTTCCGCTTCCTTATTCTCTGCAGCGGTTCCACCCAGCTGCACTGCAGACAGAGCTGATATGTATCTTGTGATCTGTGTGAGAGATATGCAGAGAAACATGCTGTATAAACACACAAGGCAGATAATACATCAGTAAAAGAGAAGGCTGATCCAGACCGGGCTAAAACGCCTCATTCAAACACGCCCCCACATGTTTACATCACGATGTGGAAATATTTGCGTAATGCAGCCCAAATGTTCACGCAAAGAAAGAAGGCGTGGTTTCAGTAACCGCAGTAGTGTTGATGCAGCCATGTCAAGGAGACGCTGTTTGTTTCTATGCGAAAGCAAAAGCACTTTATTTGGCCTTCTGGAAGAAGATACAATTAGGAATCATTGGTTAAGATTTACTTACAGCAGAACAACACAACCCAAATGTTCAGATTTGTGCAATGTATTTTATGGATAACAGTTTTGTAAGCCTAGGGGAGCACAGGGCTGGCTTTGAACAAAGGCTATTTCTAAAAACAAAAAAAGGTAAATTCTGACTTTGCTATGACAATCTGGTGCTTCTGAAGTAGTCACTTTATCTATGTTTTAGTATTTGTTTAAGCATTTGCTATTGACTTGCACTGTAGAGTAACGCGTCTTCTTTACGATCACGTTTAGAAACATGATATTCTCTGTTCTCTGCTTATTACTAGCAGCGAGAAAATGACAAACAAAGATGTACTGTGTTCTGTTCACACTGGCCAGTCGAGCAGAAACTCACGATTATGGTAAGAGGTGTTAACATTCCCGATGCGCGCTTGTGGTCTTCGGCCAATCACAATGCACCGTTGTGTCTGCTGGCCAATCAGAGCATACTGCACTTGTCCAGGGGATGGGCTTTGTAGAAAACGACGCGTTTGAGGGAGGCTGGGCATAGAGGAACTACAGTAATGTACAATATTAGAAAAGTAATGTGTTTTTGAACATTAAAGCATGACAACATATTCTGTTACACCAAATACGCAAAATAATGATCTTTAAAATAGCATCATATGACCCCTTAATTCTGTATTCATCACAGAAATCACACTGACATGAGTGACAACATTACAGTAGATCCATTGTGGGAATTGTATGTGCCTTGGATGTTGGGAAAGGCCTAGAAATTGATTGAGACGCACCCTGTGATCTAAGAGATCAGCAGGCTCTTCTCTTCTACAGTCTAATTGTGGATCCCACATCCTCTCACTTCTGCTTTCAGATAAACTCACCCACAGCCTCTCGCAACCATGTTCTTGACACACATTGAGGGTTTGCTGCATCGCAGAAGCATTTCTGATGTTTATGATTGTGTTGCACATCAGATTGTTTGTATCTGTTCAAGAAAAATAATTAAAAACATAAACATTTCTCCTCTCTTTCTTGATGACAATATGAGTTGTACAGTCACCAAAAACACAAAACTTCCGTTCTTCTTATTTTGCAGTAAACAATTTATTATATATATTAGGGGTGGCACGGTACACAGATGTCATGGTTCAGCACGTACCTCGGTTCGGGGGTCACGGTTCGATACGATTCCGGTACAACAGGGAAAAAAAAAAATAATTCTACTATGCTCAGTTTCTTTTCATTCATTTTGAACAGACAGTAGTGCAAATTACAATTTTTTCCATCTAAATGTGAAAATACTAAATATTATTACATGTTATATATTGTTTTGCGGTGTTAAATTCCATACACCTTCTACCTTAATTTATTTATTCTCAGGTTAGGTAAAGAAAGTCGAGTCTGTCCTATCCTATAAACATGTACATTTTCATACTCACAAAATAGGTCTCAGAAGACTTCTCCGTGGTCTGTTCTTGCTCAAGTCTATAAATCAGAGTCTTCAGGCAGGCGAGCTTCTTAGTTATAATTAAATATAGTTTTATTGTATATAGGTTAAATACATTACAAATAAAATACTAATTTAAAACAAAGGTATATATAATTTGTAAGCTCGGTTGTCTAGAGGCATCACTGGCAAGGCCGCCGGCACCGCCCCCGGCAACACGTGAGATCACGCGATGATCACAGTGACATCACACCATTCTCATACAGTGATGCTCACAGTGTGAGTAATATGTGAGCTCATTGTGAACTAAAAAGATGAGCGGGGTTCTTATTTCTGTCAGACATCTACAAAAGCGCTTATTGAGAATTAACAGATTTAGATGATGATGTTTTATTGTTTTGTATGACGCATATAGGTCATAGGCTATTGCCAAAAATCAATATAGAGACAAACGCAAAGGAAAGATTGCTGAATAAATGGTGATTTTTTTTTTTTTTGGGGGGAAAGTGTGCAGGATTTTATTTATTTTTTTTATTTTTTTTAATTTTTTTTGTTCTATATTAATTTTATATTTACAAAAACATTAGTTTGAAGCCAATGTCACCTTGGAATCTTGCCATTGCTATGTATATACACCTAGGTAAAAATGAAAATACACATAATAAATAGGAGGGATTGGACAGTTCCACATCAACCAATCTTTCCAAACTGTATTAGCTTAATCTATCTAATACAAAATAATATGTAGAAAAGAAAAAGAAAAACAATGTTTTATCAAACCTACACTGGCTATCAAACCAAAAATAGAAAATGGGGCACCTGCCTAATCTAGTGTATTTGACCCTGCGTTCCATTCGGAAGGGCTCATCCCTGTGCCCTAATCCCTTCAAAGGGTTTACCCTCCGGAGTGAGAGCTGAGAAGGGTTGAAGGGTGTAGAGGACCAAACAACTGTTTCTTGAATTGCCCTTCTGTGTCATCATCCCGTGCCCACACGGAGGCGCCGTCGTCATGGAAAAAATCAGCGCAAAGGATCATGGGGGCCAGAAGTGTATGGAAGTTGTACCCTTTGAAATCTTTCATTCCAGAGGGCCCTTTGAAGTGGTTAGTTTTGAGCACTTCAGTTTGAAACAACCCTTGAATATGACAGCCATGATTGTTTTTTTTTTTTTGTTTTTTTTGCATTTTTCTATGACAGGACAGTACAGACATGACAGGAAGTGGGGGTTGGGAACAGGAAAGGTCCACGAGGCGGATTCGATCTCGGGACACCCGAAGCACAACTGCGCCATATGTCGGCGCTTTCACTCCAAAGTGTCCTTTGGAGGGCGATATATCCGGTTTGGAAAGCACCATATATAGAGACACTTTCCATGTATGTCACATGACTTTTCTTACCTTAACTCAAAATTAAGGCAAAAAGAACAAACGCAATCAATTCACAGAGTTTGTAACGAACTGACTAACTAACTAACTAAGACCGCAACTAATCAAAATTACAGCACACGTCAAAAATAAACGGCATGTTTGCATTGACGTGTCGTTTTTATAATTCCCCCGGCTTTCGGTTGCGATCGCAAATCACTCGTCGACAAAAGAAGGAACCAATCAAGACATCACCTTTGAAAGTGAAAGTAAAAACTGAAAACCAGCACAAAGAGGAAAGCGAAAAAAAAAATATATATCCAGACATCATATTCAGGGATGGAACAATTTTCAAAGAATTTAACTTTTTATTAAGCGACAGAAAATCATTATAAAAAAAAAACATAAATAGAAATACTTTTACTGTTGTTGTTTTTGTTTTAAGTAGTTACTCAACAGACTGGTCACAATTATATGGCTACAAATATGACAGTTCATTCTCCATACAGCGCTACAGAGCACTGACCACCAGAACAGCCAGACACAAGAACAGTTTTGTTTTTGTTTTTTTCCTGCAGGCTATACTCAGCCTGAACAATTAAAACTTTCATAACTTATACATTGTCATCGTAACTGACATATTTATACAGAGTCCAACGTTTGTACATTTGTAACTGCACTCTTGTAAATAACATATCTACGTTTCTATACTTCTACTTCTGTAGTGCATTATTTTTTTTGTGTGTTAAATTCCAGCTGTACTGTGTTATTCCTATGTATGTCTGCGCTATCATGTATGTTTGTTAGCACTATGTCTGTAATAAAGCTCTTTCTGACTTCTGACTTTTAAGGGTTTATAGTAAACCATGTTTTTGTTTTTTTCATCTCTCATATAACAACATGAATGAACACATCTGAGCTTAAATCTCAAATCATTCATCAGCTGTCCATATAGTAAATGCATGTTATATGTTTGGTCCTGTCAGGTCACGGTCCGTTCTCTGATTTGTTTGATGGCATGTTCATCCCTGAAGTCCAGCCTGGTAAGAGTTTTCTCATTTCATTCATTTTAATGTTTGTGCTGAGCTGTGCATATAAGTAAGCAATAATTAATACTATTTCTGTTTCGGCATGTTTTTACAACACAAATCTCATTATTTCTAAACCATCACATCCTTACAAGCAAGGCAAATTTGGAGAGTAATGGGAAAGAGTTATTTAAATAAATACATAATACATTATGAATCTCAAATCACTCTTTTACTGTCATCTTTCCAACATACTGAAAGATCTTTAGACATTAGTCCCATCTTTTCCTTATGAAGGTCACGGGGTCGGCACACAAGTTAATTTATGATTTATGTATTTATAAAACCTGCATGACCTAATCTCTAAAATGTCTTTTCATTTCTCAGGTAACAAGTGGCAGGTAAGCATCATTAATTGTCTTATAAGAATCACTTATTATATTATATACTGTATGTCAATGAGCTAGATATTATATAGATACACATATTTAGCTATAGACACAAATTGTTTTCATTTGGCTCTTGCCTTTTTAAGTCAATATAAACTTATAATTAGGAAAAAAACTACTGTTTAGTATGACTGAGTAGTTTCTTTATACTGTATTTTTATGTTGATCTTCTGAAGCATGAGGAGGCATCTGTTCAGATGTTTCGCTGCATGAGAAAGAAGAACGGACTGGACAAAATGATAAAAGACTATGGACTGAATCTAGATGAAGACATTGTCTTCATTGAGGAATTAATTCTGGGATGCAACACTTCAGATAGTAAGGTAAATAACTGTTGAATGTGATATTTTCAGTCAGTCTTTATAAGGAGACAGCAGTGTTTAAGTTGGTCAGTCTTGCAGTGGACAGCGAGGGGAAGACCTGAAAACAAATCCTTCCTGTATGAGATTGTGGCAAATAAACTAAACGGCATTGATGTGGACAAATGGGACTATTTGTCTCGGTAAGTAGTCTTTAAAGTAGTCCTTGTGCAGTCATTGACAGCCCTGTGTTGTTTAATTTGGCTCAGTTGGTTAGGAAGTGTCTGAAAAGTCCCAGTTTTTGGTTCTGCCTCTGAATGAAAAGAACCACCACTTGCTTACTTTTAAACAATTTGAATTATACAATAATTTACAGTTGAAGATAAGCTGTATTGCTCCATCACCTGTTGCATTAGTTTATATTTACATTTACATTTAGTCATTTAGCAGATGCTTTTATCCAAAGTGACTTACAAATGAGGACAATGGAAACAATCAAAATCAACAAAAGAGCAATGATATTAGCTTAACACAGCCCAGACAGCAACATAGTGTTGGCCCAGATCCGGCCCACATCTGGCCCGCGTGAAATCCATGCGGGCCAGATGTGGGCCGGATCTGGGCCGACACTGCATGCTGTCTGGGAGTACACATAACAAGGTTTTATTTTTTTATTTGTTTGTAATGTATATAATAAATAAAAAGAAAACAAATAGATAGAATATAAAAAAATAAAAAAAATAGAGAAAGCCAGTGTTAGAGGCCTTTTTAAAAAAAGAAAAAAAAAAGAGAAAACAATCATTTAGAAAACAGTGCAAGAGTTAGAGGGTCAAATGTTTTTTTTTTTAAGAAAACAAATAGATAAAATAGAATTACAATAGAGAGTTCTAGAGTTAGTTGAATTGCTCTTTTTGTACAGAGACTGTCATTATCTTGGAATCCCAAACGGGTTTGATCATCAGCGTCTGCTGAAATCTGCTCGGGTCTGTAAGGTGTATGGGAGGAATCATATCTGCTTCAGAGACAAGGTAAATCACTTCATTTACACCCATCACTATGTGTGCATGATTTTGTTTAGGTTCTGTTTGACTCTTTGCACCGTATCAAAACTGCATATACTGTTCGCTTAGGTGAATAATGCTGCCCTTAGTAAACTTTGTAATGTAAAGTACAGTAAGTATTAATGCGCTCATGAAACATGCCAGAAGAAAGAGGCTGATCAATTTACAGCAGTTTGTTCAATTCAAAAATCACAGAAAAGCATAATTTAAAAGGTCCAAAAAACAAGCAGACAAACCATTCTGGTAGACAATGCAAATCAAAAGACAATAAGACAATAACCACAAGGAGTACATGGATATTCTAATAAAACCTGGCAAATCTGATCTAAATTAACTGGATTATTTATACACCAATAGGACAAAGTAGGAGAAAACACTTTGAACACTTTTTAATTAATAATCTTACCATGTGCATCAGTCTAATAATTAGTCTTCTCAGTTTCACACTGTTGGCTTTTTAAAGTTCCAATCAGTAAATCAAATCATCAATTAAATCTCACATTATTACATTTTTACTTATTGTCATTCATGTCATCTAGTACTACTCTTTTATGTAATGGATCAATAACCTTTATATTAAAAGCACTCTGCATCTTTTTTTTTTGTATTACTACCTTGAATATAAGTGCTTTTTTGACATTTTTAAATGCACTGTTCTGTGATTAATATTCTGTTTCTTTGTCTCAGTCGGTGGTCCGTGTCTCTCTGTTTCTCTCACAGGTGGTAGATAACATTTATGGGATGTTTCAAACCAGATACACTCTTCATCGTCAGGCCCTTCGGCACAAGATCGGCTACATCATTGACGTCAAGTGGGTTTTGTGTGAAAGAGAACATTTATTTATTGTATTCAATCTTCTTCATGTATTACGACATTTCCCCAGATTTTACTGCATTTTACAAGTGTACAGTACGTGTGTTTCTCTTTGTACATTAGGATTAACAAAGCTCTCGTAAAAGCTGATGACAAGCTGAGTCCAGATCGCAAGATCTCCGATGCCATAGACGACATGCTAGAGTTCACCAAACTCACAGGTCAGAGAAAGCATGGGTACAAATCAAGAGAAATTATTCTTTAAATGATTTTGAGTTTTGTATCAAATGACAAGGTTATTTTTGACATCATATTATGTTGGGCCATATACATAATAAATATGCTCTTTGCTGAAAGGTAAAATTCAGTGAGCCATTTCCCCTGTCCTTTTAACAGATCACATCTTTGATCTGGATGAAGCCAGAAGCATTTTGGAGGACATTGTCATCAGACGTCTGCCAAAGTTTGTTGGAGAAGCCCGACTGAATGAAAATGATTTAAAGGTATCACTATAACACATTTACTTTGTGTAAAAGTTAACACGTATGTATTTACACATGTCCTTTTAGTCTTCATAATAAATTGCTTGGCACGAACAAGATGACTTATTATGACACATTCACAAATAGCACCATTAGCTATGTGGCCTTCACTTGTGAATGTCTGTCATTAAAACTGTCCCATTTTTCAGTTTATGCTGATCGCAAGGACCCCACTGCATTATATTTTAGCTATGCACCCGATCTGCTGTGAGAGAGAGTCAGATCACACAGGAGGATATGTTATTGAAGATAAAAAATTGTTAAATATTACTTCTCCTCTGTGTCTGAGTTTCATTTACTCTTGTATTTGCATATATATTTCTGAATCTTTTAGGAAGAACTGAAGGCCAGATTGAAAGAGCAGCCTGATAAAGCCTCCAGGATTCAAGTGTATCAGGTCTTCATTCTTACTCATTTCAAACATTTATGGTGCAGAACTGTCATGATTATGAATTTCTCCAAAAAAAAAAAAAAGAGCAATTATTGTCCAAATGCCAAAATGTTTTTAACATGTGACTGCACATGTGATTTCTGCAAGGGTAGTATATATTACCTATTGTTGTTATAAAAAAACAAATGTTTTTTTTATGTTCGCACTAATTTGCGTGGCAGAGATAGTCACATCAAATAAAGTGTTTGATGAATACTTCTAAATATCTAAATAAGCATTTAAAATGTTTCTGTTTTATTACAATATGCATCTTTTTATGCGATGTTCACACACAAATGAGTTTTTCAGATTCATATTTTGTTAAATTGTTAGACACCACATGTCACACGGGAACCAGGAACGAGGAATTAGCAAAACAAGAGACTTTAATAATTCAATCAGGGGACATAGAACACATGAAGACATTCAAGGACCATCAAACACTAACTGAAAGGACTGGGGCTTTTAAACTCAGGATAACGAGGGAACTAAGGAGACACACCTGGAATCAAATTAACAATCAGACAGGGGGGATACTGGGTCACAGGGAACACATGGAGAGCAAAAACCACAGCAAAACAGTCCAGGGGCATGACACTATTGAAGCTTTTAAAAGCTTTTTTAATATCTTTTGCCTGTATTATTTCTCATGAAGTGTAATATTTGACTGATTTATTCTTCCAAACCTTTAGGAAGAACTGCAAAAACAATGGCGGGAAATAATCACAGACAATAATCCTCTGAATGCTGAGGACTTTGACATTTATGTACGTTTCAACAGTAAAAATAACACAATCATTTTCTACCTCTTCATTTTCACAGTTTATTTTTCTATGCTATGCTATCATTCAGGTTCTTGACATGGGTTTTGGTGAAGTGGGTAAAAATCCCATTGATAATGTTCATTTCTACAGCAAGAATGAGCCAAAAAAAGCCTTCAAGCTGGAGAAGTACCAGGTATCAAATCTGACTTATCTACATTATTTACAGAACTATCAAGGATTATATTATTGAATCTCATATCTTATTAATCTCTATAATATGTTTAATTGAGTAACTATGAACACATTTGTGCAAATAAGGTGTGTAAATGTAAGCTTACTGAATTGAAGGGGTCTGAGCAAAGGCTATTCAGATCTAGTTTATAGTTTATGCTATGTAGATGTAGTTTGCTCTAATTTAGTGCACATACCCAAATTCATCTCTGGGTAAGTAAAGCATATTCCTGGCCAGAGAAAAGCTGGTTAACAGGTTGTGTTTGGTTTCTCTTGTCCCTGCAGGTCTCCAGTCTCAAACCAAAAAGGTTTCATGAATATCTTGTGAGGGTGTACTACAATAAAACTGATGGCAGTTATCAGGAGGTCCAGCACAAAGCAGAGGAGAGCTTCCATAAGTGGTGCAAGAGCAATGAGTTCATTGATTCAGGTTACTCTGCATTTCTGTGCATTTGTAGTGATGTATAATTCGTGTTGTTTTTGTTGTCAAGCACTTATGACATTTTGTGATGTGTATGTATGATCCCTGTGGTGCCACTGCGGCCCCATTAGAACCATACTTGCTTTCCTTACAACTTCAAGCTCATACTTTTATTATTTAAGCCCAATTTCAAAATATTGCCTAGACATTACGATTTCCCATGGCACTGAAACTCCGTAATAGAGCTAAAGAACGCATTTGGAAACATGCCAAATTATTAATTAATTATATTTATTTTATATAAGCACCAATGTTACTGAGACGTGCAACTAGAGCAAGAGTGGCACGACTGAAGCCCAGTTTGCTTAACTTTACATGAGTGACATTCAAATCTACAGTTACTGCCTGCTTGTTCAGCAATTAACATGAACCACTCCTGTTGTGATGAAGATGTGCCATCCATTTAAATTCAATTCATTTCAAACCAAAGTCTAAAACAGCCCCATAGTCTGAAAAGACTCATGAGGAACAGAGAAACATTGGCATACAGTACACAAACATAAACAATATAAAATATATACTACTACAATTAATCACGCTTTACTGTAGTAAATGTGTTGCTTTGTTACGGGAATAGATTTGTCAGTGTTAAATTTATATTGCAACTGTGGCATGTTGTAGTTATTTATTCATTTATTTATTTTCAAATGTGTATGCTGATATTTTTGATAGCATACTATAGTAGAATATATTTTGCTCAAGTTACAAAACAACCATGAGATCAGCGTTTATGATGATACATAAGATGAAACTAAATAAAATATTTCTTACACCAAGATCTAAAATCATCTCCTTTTTTGTAGAAGAAGAGGAGTCTGTCGGAGAGCTGTCAGAAAACAATCAATCCTCCTCAGTCAAGGTAAAAAATAGAATATGTCACTATTAAATGCAAGAGAGAAAAATGATATCTAGGGCATTTGTGTGGTGTGGCAACTATGATACATTGTAAACCCTAATAAAAACTCAATTAATCATTTCGTAATCATTTAACATCATGCAAAACATCTCTTACGCTGTTCATTCACTGGCATCGACATATCTGAAATACTACATCCATATAATAAATTAATTGGATAATTAATCTGATATTGTCACGTTTGGTTTTGGGCTTTGTATCACAGTTAGGTTTTCATGTCTTTTATTTTGTAGTTTAGTCAATAGGTGCGTTCGACTTAATGCGGCGCCGCAAAAATTGGCTGCCGCCTGACAAAAGCGATGCATTCTGGTTAGAACATTTGTCCGACTTTGATCGGTGCCGCAGCCGCCTTATGATCACATGTGCCATCAAAGTACCACGAGAACAAAACGAGACCAGCCACCGAGGTCAGGCGCTGCAGTTGCTCAAAATCAGCTGCAAGAGCCTTGATGACGACACACTGTATTCTCATTGGTTAGATTCTGTGATGACAAGTTGCGTGTTTATTCTAACAATTCAATTCCAATAATGCTCACAAATCTGTGTTTTTTTTAACAGTAAAAGCATTTTTACTGTAGTCACACTGTTATATCGAATCACGTTTATCAATAAAACACTGATAAAAGCATATAAACCCCCACTTTATTGGTATTTAAATAGTGTATGTTTATGTTGAATTTTATTCATGAACAGATGGCGCTGTATTAAGCAGTATATAAAAAGTGTTTCTGTTGCTCATAAAAACATTTCTGTGTATTTGACAAATATTGCATTTAAATCTGTGATAAGAGTGGAAACACCATGAGAGCGTCACTACTGGGAGCAGAAAGTGTCCAACTTGACGTCTCCACTTTTAATTCCGCCCCGACTGCAAGCGGCTGCTCTCGCAGGCTAGTGTAGTGCATCTCGAACGCATCTATTGCCATCTTCCTGGTTAGTCGTCATATCCTGCCTGAGTCCCAATGTGCATACTATCCAGCCTAAAGTCATTTTCGATACTATTTAGGGCAGATAGGGTGGATAGTATGCACACTTGGACGCAGGGTAAGTTCCCTCATGTGATCCTGCCATGTGCTTCCCCTGCCTTTGTTTTCATTGGTTCCGTGTTTCATGTGTCGCGTTCTGATTGGTTGATCGTGTTGATTGTTCACAGGTGTATTTTGTTAGTCATTGGTTTGCATATATTCCTCCTGTTTCCATTGTTCTTTATTTAGCTTTGTTCTATGTAACCTGCCTTTAGGTGTAAAAGTAAAAAGATTTTTAGTGTTTTTTTAAAGAAGTCTCTTCTGCTCACCAAGCCTACATTTATTTGATCCAAAATACAGCAATAACATTGTAAAATATGTTTACTATTTAAAATAATTGCTTTCTATTTAAATATATTTTAAAATATAATTTATTGCTGTGATCAAAGCTGAATTTTCAGCGTCATTACTCCAGTCTTCAGTCACATGATCCTTCAGAAATCATTCTAATATGCTGATTTGCTGCTCAAGAAACATTTCTGATTATTATTAAGTTGGCTTGAGAAAGCCAACTTACTGATATTGTACTTAAACTTCTTATTATTCTTTTTCTGAGACTAAAATTTCTGACTGCTACTCCTCCTAGAGCTTTAACTCTACAAACTCCAAACTCAGCCCAAGTCTTGAGACTGATCTGACTTAGCGTGCTATATCTTTTCTAACTAATCCGACTTACGGTTTTCATAAAAATGAAGATTAAAAATCATAAAAAATCCCATAGACTCCTATGGCTCATCTGAACATTCCGTCAAACTCCAACTGTCAAAATTTAAATCTAAACACACTGAAGCCCATTAGACTCAATCAGACTTCCCTTCTATGTACTATTTCTAACCCAATCAAACTCATCTATCTATCTATCTATCTATCTATCTATCTATCTATCTATCTATCTATCTATCTATCTATCTATCTATCTGTCTATCTATCTATCTATCAGACTTCCCTTCTATGTACTATTTCTAACCCATTCAAACTTATCTATCTCTCTATCTGAGATTTATCTCACACACACACACACACACACACACACACACGCCGCACACACACAGACACGCCTCACACACACAAACAAACAAATAAACAAACATAGACCTTTCAATCATAAGACCTGTTTTTCCTGTTTACACCTGTGTCCTTTGGGGGCAATATGACCCCAAAATTGAAAGGAGTAATTGTAAAACATTTATAAATTTTTAATCATACAAATAATATATCTTTTTTGTTTGTTTGTTTACTTCTCATCTATACATTCTGGATATTGATCTAGGTGTTAGGTGTACAATACTGCCATCTGGTGGTTAGAGAAAAACTTCACAGAAATCACAGATTTTGAAAGAATAGTGTAATGACCATATATATCCAGCAGAGGCCCATAGAGAGCCATTCATTTTTCTGGAAGTAAAACTGTATAAGTGCTCGCTTTTGCAATAATGCCACATAAATTTGCAGAAATGCCACACAAGTTGTCACTAAAACTTGATTGCAGGTACATATTTATTTCAATCTAAAAAATAAAATATACATTTATTTTTTTTACATAAATGTCGAAACGAAAAAACAACTGCAATAAGCAGATATGAATGGTGAGTATGTGTGTAAGAGAGAGTGTGTGTGCATGTGTACTTACGTGAGTGAGTATGCTCGTTCCACATTGCATTTGTGCTCTAGTATCAGGCTTTAATTTTGTTGTGTGGACATTTTCAGATTTATGCAGAATTTATTGATTTTATTTGCCAATTTCTATAAAAATGCTCTTTGTTGCAGTCACATGTGTGTGTTTTTGTATGTGTGTGTGTGTGTGCGTGTCTTTTCTGCATTGCATTTGTGATCTAGTACCAGGCCTTCATTTCTGTGTGAAATTTTCAGACCTATGCTGGATTTATTATTATTTTTTGACAAATTAAAAAAAAAAAATCTATATATAGATTTTTTCGTATTTCCCATTCATTTTCAATTGGCCATATTTGTAAAAAAAAAGAATTACATACCTTCAGAACCGAATCAAGCCCTTTTTTTTATGTGAATACAGATAGAAAATGTTGAAAAGTCACAAAATCTTATTCCACTGAGATGAAGGGAAACATTTTTTAACTAAAGAAAGTTGATTGGGGTCACACTGACCTCAATACTATTTCTAATCCATTCAAACTCATCTATCTAATGTTTCTTATCTATCTATCTATAATCTGACTGTATCTATCTATCTATCTATCTATCTATCTATCATCTGACTCTATCTATCTATCTATCTATCTATCTATCATCTGACTGTATCTATCTATCTATAATCTGACTGTATCTATCTATCTATCTATCTATCTATCTATCTATCTATCTATCATCTGACTCTATCTATCTATCTATCTATCTATCTATCTATCTATCTATCTATCTATCTATCTATCTATTTATCTATCTATCTATCTATCTATCTATCTATCATCTGACTCTATCTATCTATCTTATCTATCTTATCTATCTATCTATAATCTGACTGTATCTAGCTATCTATCTATCTATCTATCTATCTATCTATCATCTGACTCTATCTATCTATCATCTGACTCTATCTATCTATCTTATCTATCTATCTATCTATCTATCTATCTATCTATCTATCTATCTATCTATCATCTGACTCTATCTATCTATCTATCAACCACATAACAACACCCTAGCAACCACCCCAGTTAGCCTAGCAACCGTTATAGCAACCACTCTGTGGTCCCACTTTGTGCATCTATCTTTCTATCTATCTATCTATCTATCTGTCTGTCTGTCTGTCTATCTATCTATCTATCTATCTATGATATATAATAGATACATGATAGATCTATCTATATATGTCAGACTGTATTGCTTTAAGTTTGTAAAACTACTTTAAACTGCAAACTATTTCATATTGAAAACCATCAAACTTAAAACTTTTTAAACTTTTTGGTCCGGCTTTCTCAAGCCAACTTAAAGTTTGTCTCGACGAACTTTTTAATCTAGTTATTATTATTATTATTATTATCAATATTTAAAACAGTTGAGCACTTTATTTTTTCAGGATTTTTTGATGAATAGAAAGATCCAAAGATCAACATTTATCTGAAATGCAGTAAATACATTTGTAACATTTTACACTACCATTCAGAATTAAAGAAATTAATACTTTTATTTAACAAGGATGCTTTAAATTGAACAAAAGTGATGATAAAGACATTTATAATGTTACAAAGATTTCCATTTCAGATTAATGCTGTTCTTCTGAACTTATTCATCAAATAAACCTAAAACAATAAACTAATCTGTTTTCTACATAATAATAATAATAATGATTTTTTGAGCAGCAAATCAGGATATTAGAATGATTTCTGAAGGATCATGAGACTGGAGTAATGATGCTAAATATTCAGCTTTGAAATTACATGAATAAATTACATTTTAAAATATATTCAAATAGAATATTTTAAATAGTAAAAATATTTCAAAATGTTACTGTTTTGCTGTACTTTGGATGAAATAAATGCAGTCTTGGTGAGCAGAAGAGTCTTCTTCAAAAAACATTAACAATCTTACTGTTCAAAAACTTTTGAGTGGTAGTGTATATATTTATTTTCACACATGTTAAGCCAGCAGAGAAGAATTGAACCTCAAACTTGCTACAGCAATAAACTTAATTAAATTCATATTTACCCTTTTGTATCCTGCAGATTTTCAATGACCCCATTCATGGTCACATTGAGCTGCCTCATCTGCTGGTGAAGATCATTGACGCTCCTCAGTTTCAGAGACTCAGACACATCAAACAGCTGGGCACAAAGTATCTGGTGTATCCAGGCGCAACTCACACTCGCTTTGAACACTCACTTGGGTAAGGTGCAAGAAAAAAACAACAAAAAAAAAAAACTTGATGTGTATTATACATGTAAATGATTTAAAGCGTAACGCAGTGCCTTGCAAATGTATTTAAATCCCTTGAAACATCTCAACAGTACATACAAGCTTTTTTATTGCAAACTCGTATTCTTTAAGCGTTTTTGATATGTATTTTTTTGTATTATTTTATTATATGTACTTTCTTAGTCATGAGCAACACAAACATATGCTGATGTAACATTTTCATGAGCTACAGATTATAATGCCGTGGAATGACACTTGCTTTACCCTAATAGACATTTCTTAAACAGTGTTGGAAAAAGTAACTTTTGAAAGTAATGCATTACAATATTGCATGCAATATTACTGTCACGGATCCACCCACAACTTCTTCCACACCAACCACCTGCACCCGCTCACAATCACCAGAATACTAATTACCACCTGTCATCACTTACCAGCCACTATATCAGTCACTCACCACATTCCCTCGTTGGCTGGTCTCGAGGTGCAAGCTACTTACCTTCTACTCACCTCATGGTATTCCAGGACCTCCTGTGCCGTGCCTTCATGACCGACCTGTCTCTAGGAAGAGGAAAAGCCTGGGTGTTGGACTCACAGTCTATGTTTACCGATCTCTTAGATCGACGTTTATGTTCTGTTGGAAATCCTTTGAGTTTGAGTTAAGTTTGTGGAAAGGAAATAAATTAAGAAAAGTACTTCCACTAACCTTGTGTCTGCCTCTCCGTCCACACCTGACAGAAGACCAGCCCAGCAAAGAAAGTCGGGAAATGGAAGACCAAGCTCTCCCGGCGCCAGACCCATTCTCCGAACTAGTGCGTGCCTTCCATGAGCCCTACCACCACCTCCGAGCCCTCCACTTCCTTCCGGATGCCCTATGGCCAAACCCACCCTCTACTCGGCGGCGCTGCCACCTGTGGTGGCTTTCTGCTTCAGTGCTCACTATATTTTGAGTTTCAACCTCACCAATTCCTGAACGATCGAGCAAAGATAGCTTTCATCATGTCCCTGCTGTCTGGAAGAGCCCTGCAATGGGCTGAGGCGATCTGGAACTCACACAGCCCCATCGTGCGATCCCTGGATGCATTCACCGACCATTTCCGCGAGGTGTTCAGCCAGACCGCCTCCTCCCTCTCGGTGCATGAAGAACTCTTCCAGTTACGACAAGCCAACATGTCCGTCCATGATTACACTGTGCGCTTTAGTACTCTGGCCGCTAGCAGTGGGTGGAATGAGACAGCGCTCCTCGCCGCCTATCGGCGAGGTCTCGAACCCGCTATAAAACAGCAGATGTCGTGTCGAGGACTCCGTAGGTTTGGAAGGCTTCCTACAAAATCCCTACACATCTCCCAACAGCTGAATGCGTGTCATGTAGAGACGTCCCCAGTACCCACCTTATCAGGATCCGTTCCGTCTGTCCCAGAGCCCATGCAAGTGGATCGGTATCACCTGTCCCGGAGGAACGGGCTCGCCGCAGGACCAAAACCTGTGCATGTACTGTGGTTCGGGAAGTCACACCGTCGTTTCCTGTCCCGTTCGCCCTGCGAATTCCTCGGTGAGTACGGTCCATCTCCACCCTGACGTTTCCCAGATTCCGCATAATCACGCTTTAATTCTTTACCTTGACCAATCCTTTCCAGTGGAAATCCTCATTGATTCGGGGCCGCAGGAAACTTCATCTCTTCTACCAGCCTTACTCACCTTCAACTACCTCGAATTGAGTACCACCTCTTATCGAATCTCCACCATTCAGGGCAAACCACTGAGTAAGGGACTGGTACGCCACCACACTCCAGAAGTGACGCTCCGGGTGGGACACTTTCATGAGGAGCAGATCTCTTTCCTCGTCTTAGAGGAGGCAGTCGTGGATGTCGTCCTGGGTCGTCCTTGGCTCGCTCAACATCATCCAGAAGTACATTGGAGGTCGGGAGAAATCCTCGCTGGAGTTCGTCCTGCCTCAAGAAGTGCCTCACCAAACTGCCGGTGCCTCACCAAGCCCCACCATCTCTCCCACTTAATTCCACCACCGTTGAGAGTCCTACCACGCTTACCTCAGTCAAAATTCCTCAGGCCTACCTTCCATACCAAGGCGTGTTCAGCAAAGCGGCCGCCACTCGTCTTCCTCCACATCGACCCTGGGACTGCACCATAGACCTGTTACCTGGAGCCAAACTGCCCAAAGGTCATGTTTACCCGCTCTCCATCCCTGAGCAGCGCCGCTATGGAGGAATACGTGAGAGAGGCACTACAGCAAGGATTCATCCGGCCCTCCACATCACCCGCAGCATCCAGTTTCTTCTTTGTCGCAAAGAAGGACGGAGGCCTCCGTCCATGCATCGATTACAGAGCACTAAATGCAAAAACGATCAAGTTTGCCCATCCCCTACCTCTGGTCCCGGCTGCCCTGGAAGAACTTCGTGGGGCCCGAATTTTCACCAAACTCGATCTTCGCAGTGCCTATAACTTAATCCGCATACGGAAAGGTGATGAGTGGAAGACGGCCTTTATTACACCCACCGGGCACTATGAATATCAGGTTATGCCGTATGGCCTTTCAAACTCACCCTCCATATTCCAAAACTTTATGAATGAAATCTTCCGGGACATGCTGAATCGATTCACGCTCATTTACATTGACGATATCCTGATTTACTCAACCACCCTCGAGGAACACCAAAACCACGTCGCCCAAGTCCTCCAACGTCTCCGCCAGTACCAATTATACCTCAAACTTGAAAAGTGCGAATTCCATCGAACCCAGATCCACTTCTTGGGTTATGTCATCGATGCAAATGGTGTACAGATGGACCCTACCAAGGTGGAGGCCGTAAGGAATTGGCCACAACCGTCTTCCATCAAGGAGCTCCAACGATTCCTCGGGTTCGCTAACTTTTATCGGCGTTTCATAGCCAACTATAGTCATCAGTCGGCCCCTCTAACCTCTCTCCTCCAAGGAAAACCAAAATCCCTTACCTGGACACCCCAAGCAGAACGAGCCTTCCAAAAGTTAAGGACCTCCTTCTGTACCGCTCCGACACTCACCCATCCGGATCCCAACCGTAGCTTCGTGGTGGAAGTAGATGCGTCAACGGTGGGAGTTGGTGCCGTGTTATCCCAGCGAAGGGGTGAACCTCCAGTGCTTCACCCATGTGCCTACTTCTCAAAGAAGATGTCACCTGCTGAACAAAACTATGACATCGGGAACCGCGAGTTGCTGGCAATTAAACTAGCACTTGAGGAATGGCGGCACTGGCTCGAGGGATCACAACATCCATTTGAGGTGATTACTGACCACAAGAACCTTCAGTACCTTCGCGAGGCCAAACGCCTTAACCCCCGTCAAGCCCGCTGGGCCCTTTTCTTCACTCGGTTCAAATTCACGATAACCTATCGTCCAGGACACAAGAACCTCAAAGCCAACGCTCTATCCCGTCTTTACCAACCCGATCCATCACCCGAAAATCCAGAACCCATCCTGCCACCCAAAATCTTCGCTTGCCCCATCATCTGGAAAGTGGATGATCAGATCCGAACCGCCAACCAATCTGAGCCTGCTCCGCCAGGAATCCCCGCCGGGAAACTCTACGTCCCGTCTACCCTCCATCTCCCTCTTCTAGACTCACTTCACACATCTCCGGGATCCGGCCACCCGGGCCGTAAACGCACACTCTTACTACTCCGACACAAGTACTGGTGGCCAAACATGAACCAGGACATGGTCCGTTACGTCAAGGGCTGTGCCGTCTGTGCCGTTGTCTCTACCCCCGTCACTTACCCAAAGGAAAACTCGTTCCCTTACCTATCCCACGGATCCAACGGATCCACCACCATACTCGTTGTCGTGGATCGGTTTTCAAAAGCCTGCAAGCTAATCCCTTTACGAGGCTTACCCACTGCTCTTGAAACAGCCGAAACTCTATTCCAACATGTATTCCGCAACTTTGGCTTACCCGAGGATATCGTCTCCAACCGAGGACCTCAATTCATCTCCAGAGTTTGGCGTAGTTTCTTCCGACTGCTTGGAGTCTCAGTTAGTCTATCCTCCGGGTACCACCCACAAACCAACGGCCAAACTGAACGCAAAATACAGGAGATTGGACGCTACCTGCGTGCCTACTGCCACCGCCACCAGGACCAATGGAGCAGATATTTGCCCTGGGCCGAGTACGCCCAAAACTCCTTGCGGCAGGAAACTACCGGACTCACCCCATTTCAATGCATGTTTGGATTTCAGCCACCGCTCTTCCCTGGACTGGAGAGCCCTCCAAGTCCCCGGTGGATTCATGGTTTCGAGAGAGCGAAGAGTATGGGACACGGCACACGTACATCTCCAACGGGCAGTGCGGAGGCACAAGGAACAGGCAGATATCCGCGCGCCGCCACGCCCGTTACCAACTCGGCGACCAAGTCTGGCTCTCAAGCGGGATATTCGCCTCCGTCTGCCCTGCAAAAAACTGAGCCCTCGCTATGTCGGTCCCTTCCTGTAATCAGACAAATCAACGAAGTCCCCTCGAGCTCCGGCTCCCAACCACTTACCGCATCTCACCTACCTTCCATGTGTCCCTGCTAAAACCATACACTAATCCCATTCTTCCTCCTTCCACAGAGCCAGTACCTCCTCCCTCGAGGCCGACCCCAGTGGGACCATCTACCAAGTCGAGGAAATCCTAGACTCTCGGCGGCAGGCGGCCGACTCAATACCTAGTGGACTGGGAGGATTCGGCCCCGAAGAAAGATCTTGGGTTAACCGAGAGGATGTACTGGACCCCTCACTTCTTTCTAACTTCCACCAGTCACACCCCGACCGCCCTGCCCCAAGAGGACGTGGTCGCCCTCGCCGTCGGCCCCATGCGCCAGGAGACGCCCGTGGGGGGGGAGGTACTGTCACGGATCCACCCACAACTTCTTCCACACCAACCACCTGCACCCGCTCACAATCACCAGAATACTAATTACCACCTGTCATCACTTACCAGCCACTATATCAGTCACTCACCACATTCCCTCGTTGGCTGGTCTCGAGGTCGCAAGCTACTTACCTTCTACTCACCTCATGGTATTCCAGGATCTCCTGTGCCGTAAGCCTTCATAACCGACCTGTCTCTAGGAAGAGGAAAAGCCTGGGTGTTGGACTCACAGTCTATGTTTACCGATCTCTTAGATCGACGTTTATGTTCTGTTGGAAATCCTTTGAGTTTGAGTTAAGTTTGTGGAAAGGAAATAAATTAAGAAAAGTACTTCCACTAACCTTGTGTCTGCCTCTCCGTCCACACCTGACAATTACGCTCTTAAAAAAAAGTAACAAATTACTTTACTTAGTTTCGTTTAATAGAAAGTAATGCCTTATGTTACCTTTGCGTAACTTTTTTGTCATCTGGCCTGGGCTTTCTTGTTTGTTTCTAATATAAAAAGTTGTAATTTTGACAAATGTAAAAGCCCTTTCACACCAAAAGTGAAATAAAGCCCCAGGCTGAAGGAAATGTACATTCACAGCTGAAAGACACATGCACATATTATATAAATGTATATAATATATATATATATATATATATATATATATATATTTATACATATATATGAAATACAAATGTTGTTTATGTAAAGTAATTTTTGCTTATTAGTTTTTACAGTTTTTCTTTATTTTGAGGAATACTGATTCTGTTTTACGTAAATTCATGTTGACATTTAGTCTGGAACCACAGTAACATCATGTTCACACAGCGCACACACCTCTGCACTTACTCACGATTTCTCTCAACATGGGGACAGGAGAGCTGTCAGTCAATACATGGGAAAACAAAGCAATTGGAATTACTTATTTAAAAAGTAACTCAGATATATTCTTGGAAATTAAAAGTTAATGCACGACTTCACTAATTACTTGGAAAAAAGTAATCTAATTGCATAACTCGCATTACTGTTCTTAAAAGCTTTGTTTAAATGTATTTTCCATATGTGGAAGTATGGCGTATTTAGCTGGAAGTATGATCAAGGTTCTACAAGAGGAACAACAGAAGGCTCTTGAAAAGATAAAGCAGGATCTCATTGATGAAAAAGATGTCCTGTGTGTCCAAATTGCTGCTCTGTGCTACAATTTAGGTGAGTGCTGACAATGTTTGTGTGTACATTTTAGCAGAAAAAGTCTCTCATATATAATCATAAGCAGTTAAATGGTTTGCTAAAGTAGTTAATCCTGAACCTAAACCTGCACCATTTTACAAGTTTTATATCCGATATTTTTCCCCATTACATAACATTTGATTGTATTGTATTTAATCACAACAGTGTAAAATATGTTAATATCTTGTATATCTTTTTTTTGTATCTTTTTTTAAATTAATTAATTTATTTATTTTTAGGTCATGGTCCATTCTCTCATCTTTATGAGAAATTGCACCGTGAAGCCCTAAAGCGTGGTAAGTGCCTGAACTTCTCACTAATGTCAGTATTTGTGGTCAGGTATTTCAAATTAGACAGAGTAGTTTTCTTTGAAGGCTGCATTTATTTTATGTTTTCCAGAAGCGTGTGGCAGCAGTGGAGATGGACAACAACAGGCTCAATCAGAAGAATTCAGAAGTAAGGAGCGTGAGAGCGTGTGCACCAATTTAACAATATTTTGGAGATAATCCCCAGAAATTAGCTAAATCTGCTAAAACCTGCTTTTGGAAACATCTTGTCCTTGAATGTAAACACAGTATATAAATAATATGAGATGCACTGATTGCACTGTTCTTGGCTGATTCCTTTTTGTGTATATTATAATTGGTCCCACTTTATATTAGGTGGCCTTAACTACTATGTACTTACATTTAAATTAATTATTTGATACAATGCATTTACTGTGTACATACATGTTCTTACACTGTACTTATATATTTAAAAATACCTATATGTAGTTACATCTGTAATTAAACTGTCAACCCATCCCTTACACCTAAACCCACCAAACCTGTCCCTAACTTTACCCGTATCCCACCTCAATACCAGCAAAAGTGTGTTGCAATACAATATGACCACAATAAGTACATTGTACATGTAAGTACCTAATATAAAGTGTAACCTTATAATTTTTTTTTTTCCCCTGCCACGGTATACTTCTATAACTTTCTCTGAGTTACTTTGTGTGTGCTGTTGTGCTCATTTGATTTTATTTCTGCACGTCTCTCTCTTACACTCAGACAGTGCAAGCCTTATCTAGCATGACATTGTTACCATCAATACATTATCATTCGTCGTTGACAATGAGTGCAATAAATTCACTCATTCTCATTCAAAAAACTTTTGACGTTTACATGAGGATGTGAGCATAGCTTTGAGCATTGCCTACGCCACTGGCAACAAAACAGACCGTTGCAGCGATTGGTGCATCTCTAATAAATAAAGTAAATAATGTTTTTTTTTTTTTTTTTTTTTTAATGTTCGGGCTAGGGTTACAGTGTTTAAGCTATCCAAAAAATACAGTGTTTAAGATTTCCGAGTTTAGAGAGTTGTATACATATCTCTCTCTCTCTCTCTCTGTGTGTGTGTAAGAAAATAGATTATTTTAGATTGTGATTGTGATTAGTTTTAATTCATAAACAAGATCACTGATAAGACATGTCATGTTTAACCACTTTTGTTCTCTTTGTTAGGTGAAAAGTGGAAGGTAAGCATCAAAACTCTCTTGTACAAATATACATGTATTACAATTTTTTTTAATTAATTGTGTTGCATTGTGCTTTAATGAATTAACTCTTTTACTTAGTCTTATTGTCATTTAACACAAAAACATTATAATATACACAACCCTATCAAAAAGACATTTTAATTTCCTCAAAAAAGCCCAGTATGACATGAGATGTGATTTGCAACAAGACAATACATGAAAAAAAAGAACTCAATAAAACACCAGATTAGTTTACAGCAATGCAAGAAAATGACAAGGAACCATTGTGATCAACAGAGATGCTGAACACTGTACAAATACACGCAAGAGTTAATAGTATAATCCTAATGTGGATAGTATATTGTACAATGATGGGTTGAGCAAACACACACAACGATCAAGATCAATAGTTGATGATTTTTAATAATCCACACAGGTTAATCCAACAAAGAAGCATGTAATCAAACACAATCATGTAAAGACAAGACCTGACAATAATGAACTGAAAAGGTGGAACTTAAATAGCAAGTGCCAGTGGTGTGATGAGTGACAACAGCTGAACAAAATGACAAATCAAATCCAGAGATGGGCAGTATTTCAAATACATGTACATTTATACATTTAATCTTAGTGTTTTTGTATTTTCAAAATACATAAAATACTTTTTGCCAGTCAGCCTCTTTATTAGACTGCTGATTTCCTGTATCAACAAGTATACAAAAATACTAAGATTAAATGATATTTAAATTCAAAGGTATTTAAATACAAAATAGTATTTTGCAGAGGTGGGACTTTCAAGTCACAAGCAAGTCTCAAGTCAAATCCCAAGTCCTCAAAGAGTTAAAGTTAATGAGATAATTAAGTGACTAATTAAATGTTGATTGTGCATTAGTGATGAACACCTGCTGTTATTGAGAATTACAGAGGATCAGATGTTGATGATTTATTGTTTAAAATGATGCTAGATCAATGTTTGATTTGGGCTCTTGACCCTTGACTTCCTGTGTTAGCTTTCTCTGTTACAATGCATATGGTGTTGTAAAGCAGTGCTGCAGAAGTGAGAATATATTAGCTGTTTTTATAAACTTTTTTTTTCTTTTTTTATTTATGTTTTAAGTTAATCTGCTACTTCAAGGTTTGATTCAGCAATACACAAATGTTTGCAGTGAAACAATATTGCAATTGTTTAGAAGCAAATTATTTTGAACTAGTAAAAGGGTCAAGAGCCCAACTAAAGTTAACCTTGACCACAATTATGGTGGTATCATATATATATATTGATTCCATCCAAGGCTGTGGCTAAAGTCAGTTCTTGTGTTTTTCTTTTCTTCAGTGATGTTAATTGTTAACAGGAGGTGTTGCTAATGCACAATCATCATTTAATTATTCACTTAATTAACTTTAACTCTTTGAGGATTTGGGATTTGACTTGAGACTCTCTTGTGACTTGGAACGTCTCACCCTGGTATTTTACATTTCAAATACATGTATTTGAAATACAGCCCATCCCTGATCAAATCAGTAACTATGTAAGTCATTAAAACAGTGTCCAAATTGAGAGTAACCATGAAAGACATGCTTTTGATTACCACAGAAAATAATTTTGACCTGACCCTAATTTTGTAGAAATGAAAGAAAATACTGTATTAGAACAGTGGTTTATATGTGCTATGTAAGTGTACTGGAGGCTTGAAAAGCTGAAATGTGAAGCTTGTATTTTTGATCTCATTGTTTACTCAGCCTCATGTTGTTCCAAACCCATGTGACTTTCTTTGTTCTCTGAAATACAAGATATTTAGTAGAATGTTCATGCTGCCGTTTTCCATACATCCTGGATCATCAACCTTGCCTGAGTCTGCGGCGTGACTTTTGTAGTCCAGAGGGCATAGTCAGTTGTTGAAAGCAGCTTTTGCATCATCTCTGGGTTTGTGACCGCCCTTGTGCAGATCTTTCAACACCTTGGCATGATAGACCTGCAGGATAGTCATGGTGTACAGGGTGGATGCACCTTGTCCAGAGGCATAAGCCCTCGCCACAAGTGATGAAGTAAACGTACATGCCCTGGACGGGAGCTTTGGGCAGCACCACCAGGTGGCGGTGTTTTACGGGCAAAGAGGCACTGCAATCACTCTCTCCACCTGAGGGACCTCCATGTACTGTGTACGGTGAGTGGCAGAAAAAGGTGCCTTCCATGAATTTGTCAGCGGCTTGTGAACTTCTGGAAATAAATTAAACTGGGATGGAGCACGGCTGAGTGTTGCGCTCGGACCCCAAGAACCAATCACCCAGACGAGAGCTCTCAGGACAGGATGGAGGAGTCCACTCCAGCCCAATGCATGACTGCCATCTCAGCATCAGCCTCAGACTGACACAGAACACCCAGAAGTGCAGATTCAGCCGAGTCCTACGCTTCTGATGGCTCAAGCCTACCCTCCAATGCTGAAATAGACAGCTCAACCTCCTCCCGAGCCCTGAATGAGAGATCAAACTTGCACTGAGGCGGGTCCTCAAAATCATCTAGTGTTTGGGAGCGGCCCAAGCACTGAACACAGAAATTGTATCCATCAGAGGGAGAGATGTACAAACTGCATCCAAAAGCACATGGACGGAAAGGCATGATGTACAATATACAATCCAATTTGAGAATTTGCTCAAACACTGCACTTATCTGCTAGGGCGAGAGAGAGAGACTGCTGCCTGTGCCTTAGTCCCAGCGACAAGAGGAGAAAGGTGAATGAAATGCTAAGAGAGATGCTGCTTACGGCTCCAAAGAACAGAACGAGTGATGTCACACTAGCCTATTTATGCTCGGATGTCCGGGGTGTGGTTATCTATGCAAATTTTGCTCACCAATTTCATTGGTCTTTTCCCAATGATGCCAGAGGTGTTTGGGCTCTCTAGAGCGACCCCTAGTGTTGTAAACTCAACACAACGTCAAAGTGACCGACAGAAAGGGAACCCCTGATTAATAATCACTTTCATTATATGGACAACAGCTGCTTAGACATTAGGCTATACATTTCTATTTGTGTGTTTTATAGAAGAAAGAAAGTTACATGCATGAGGATGATTCAATAAAACTTTGTTGTCTAAAAAGTTGTCTAAAATGTATTTTTAAGGTGGATTAAGTTGTCGTCATTTTCTTTTAACAAACTAAAGTGAGTCAACATCATACTCCAGGTTTTATCGACAAGAACAGAAAAACAAGACTCCTATAAATTGTAGCTCACTTAATTCAGTTGTAAATGTACATGGACAAATGCAACACAAAGGTGTCTGTCACAATTCGTTGTCGAGGAAGCACGCAGGATTGCACGTTCAACAGTCTTTAATCAAGGAAACTCAGGTGCTAATCCACAATGGGAGCTGCACACACACACACACACGTAGCAACAAAGTAGACCCGACAAACATGAACTGAATAGGCTTTTAAACTCAGGATAATGAGGGAACTAAGGAGACACACCTGGAATCAAATTAACAATCAACATGAGGGAGAAACTGGGTCACAGGGAGCAAAAACACACACAGACAGGTCCATGATCCTGACATAACGCCCCCTCCTGAGACGGGGAGCCAACGAGCCAGGGGGATGCCAAGGATCCGGGGGACCAGGATGGAGCCGAGGGCTCTGGCGACTGAGGCGGAGGCAGAGATCCGGAAATCCACAGCGGAGCCGGAGCGACTGAGGACCAAGGTGGAGCTGGCGGGAGGAAGGAGCCCAACGGAGCTGGTGGGATGGAGCGACGAGGTGCAGCCGGAGGAGTGGAATCCTCAGGCGACGGTGGGTTGACGGAGCTGGAGGGACGAGGGAGTCCGGTGGAGCTGGTGGATCGACGGATGATGGTGGAGGCGAGGGAGCTAGGAGCTGAGGTGCAGCTGCTGGGTCAACGGGCCTCGGAGGCTGGAGGTGGAGGTGAGGGATACTCCAGCCCTGGCGACGCTGAAGGATGGCAGTCCCGTGGGATTCGCACCATACAGATAGGGCGCTGAGGGTGAGCGGAGGGACTGCTAGACGACAGCAGTAGAGGAGGCAGGAGCGGGTGGGAGGGCGGACATTTGTGAGCCTCCTCTGGACTGAACATAGGAACAGGATGACGCTCTGGAGGGCCCTCTGGAGGAGTGGGCACTGGAGGATCGGGAGTCTGGGCTGGTCATGGGGACCAGAGATGAAGGAGGGCTGGACGGGACCAGCCAGGATGAAGGAGAGAGGAGAGGGGGAAAGTCGGCCTCTAGATCCGTCTCCCAATCAATCAGATCCCCCTCCAAGTCCAGCAGCCCCAGATGCACTATCAGCTCACCGTCAGCTGCGATGCAGGGGGCGGAGCTCCACTCCGTGCTCTCACCGTCCATGGCATGCTCCCTCGCGATGGGCACTTTCGCCGGCTCTCGCAATCTGGTCTGACGTGTTGGGCTCAACTTCAGAGGCGATCTTCTGCTCGATCTTCCACTTTGTGCTGGCTCGTTGATCACAGCGGGAAATGGCTCTCCGTCATCGGTGGGCTCGGGCTGATGCTCCGCACCGTGGGGAGTTGGTGGGCTGGACTCTGGGTCTGGAGAGATCATCCTCGGGGCAGATGGTGAGTGGCGATCTGTTTCTCGCCAGAGTTCACTCCACGAAGGCGGCAAAATCCTCTCGAGGACCATCTTCAGAGGACAGCGCTACATGCGGTGTTCAAACTTGCATCATAGAATGAGCAGAGCGCGTCGTCCGGGTAGCTGGTGGTGTTAGCTAGCATCAGGAACAGTCTTGTATGGTAGGCGAGAGATCTGTCCCCCTGCTCCAGTAGGAGGAGGAGGAATTCTGGACGTGTGAGGGGATCCATAGAAACACAACGGAAAGAAAAAACACTGAGAAAACATGAAAACAAAATCGGAGGGAACACACGGAGGTAACTGTTTTTGGTCAGGTCTTCTGTCACAATTTTATGTCGAGGAAGCACGCAGGAGGCACAAGTAAACATTCAACAGTCTTTAATCAAGGAAACTCAGGAGATAATCCACAATGGGAGCTGCACGCACACACACACACACACGTAGTAACAAAGTAGACCCGACAAACATGAACTGAATAGACTGGGGCTTTTAACCTCAGGATAACGAGGGAACTAAGGATACACACCTGGAATCAAATTAACAATCTGTTAACATGTTATTTCCTCCCTACACTGTTCGCTTGGAAGAAGGTACTTCTGTGTTAAAAATGAGGTTAGCACATGCGTTGGTTCAAAGGTGAGCGCGCGCAGTGAGAGGAGCGGGGTTGATGAGGAAGGTTGTTTTGTGATGTGACGGACCAGGAGATGGAGGCAAATAAAAGTATGTTAGCTGAATAAACGTTGTGTTTCATCGAGTTTAACATGGTAGCAGAGGATGGTTGAAGAATGGCAGCTAATTATAAAGTTCCGCCGAAGTTTGATGAAGCCAGGCCATACGAGTGTTGGAAAAATTAAGTTAATATCTGGACGCGGGTTAACGAACTCGACAAAAAGAAACAAGCCCTCGCTGTTGCCTTGGGGCTTGAGGGGAGAGCCCGTGAAACAGCGATGGAAACACCTGCGGAGGATTTAGACAGTGATAATGGTATGGCAACGCTGATCGCTAAGCTGGATGATGTGTTTCTAAAAGAGGAAAAGGATCGCGCATATGAAGCATATTCTTATTTTGATGGAATAACGAAGAATAGTTTGGTTTCCATGGCGGACTACATAATTGATTTCGAACAGCGATACAATCGGATGAAAAAGTATAATATGACGCTTCATGACGCTGTGCTGGCTTTTAAGCTACTGGACACGGCTTGCCTCGACGAAAAAACAGACAGCTAGCACTGACGGCCTGCACAGAGCTGAAGTTTTCATCCATGAAGTCGGCTCTAAAACGGATTTTCGGAGGAGAATCGACTGGCTCGTCAAGCAGAATACAAGTGAATCAGGATGTGGCATTTTTCACCAAACAAAGACCACAAGGAAGAGGAAAACGGAATATAATGTTTCAAAGTGGACAACCAAAGCAGCCATTACCTGGGACTAATAAATATACGGTAAAAGATCCAGATGTGCTATTTGCCAGTGCACATTTCACTGGGTTAAAGACTGTCCACACAAGAAAACTGAACAAGTAAGAATAACTGATGATGCAAATATTGAGGAATGTAACATCACATTGTTTACAAAGGCCTCAATGTCAGATGCAGAGATATTCATGACTGAATCATTGGGATCAGCGATTATTGACACTGCTTGTACCCGTACTGTGTGTGGGGAGAAATGGCTGGAAAACTATATTGATGACCTCACTCAAGATCAAGTGAACCAGCTGAAGCAAACAGAAACTTACAGTTGCAGACCATTTCGGTTCGGAGATGGGAATTTGGTATATTCCACAAGAAATGTGAAATTACCAGCTAAAATAGGACTAACGAAATGCCTAATTGAAACAGAAGTTGTCAAGGTTGACATTCCACTCCTGCTGAGTAAAACGTCACTGAAGAAAGCAGGGCCCATTTTGGACATGGAAAAGGACAGTGCAGTGATGTTCAAACAACCTATTCCACTTGAATTTACTAGTTCTGGACATTATTGTGTTGATATCAGAGACAAAGACACAAAAAATCAAACTGAAGAGGAAGTTCTAACAGTGACAGAAAATATGTCTCCAGATGAGAAAGCATAAAGTCCTTCTGAAGCTCCATAAACAGTTTGGCCACACGTCGGCAGACAGGCTACAGAGACTCATTCACAGTTCAGGAAATAAGGACAAAGAATGCCTTACTATAATACAACAAATAGTACATGACTGTGAAATATGCCAGAAGTACAAGAGGACAAAGCCAAAGCCTGCTGTGGGGCTGCCTATGGCTTCGGAATATAACGAGACAGTGGCGGTGGATCTGCACGAGTTAGAACCAGGTGTATGGTATCTTCACATCATCGACCACTTTACACGTTTCAGCGCCGGAAACATTGTGAGGACAAAGAAGTCATCTGAGATTGTCAACTCCTTCCTTCACACTTGGATTAGTGTCCATGGCGCCCCCCAGAAGCTGTACAGGGATAATGGAGGGGAATTCAACAACCAAGAGATCAGAGACATGGTTGAAAACTTTAACATCGAGACCAGAACAACAGCTGGTTACAGTCCCTGGAGCAACGGACTACTTGAGAGACATAACCAAACACTCACCGAGATCATCCTGAAGGTCAAACGAGAAAATGGATGTGACTGGCACACTGCCCTTGACTGGGCCCTCATGGCCAAGAACAGTATGTTAAATGTTCATGGCTACAGTCCATACCAGTTAGTGTTTGGACAGAATCCTAACCTTCCTTCTGTATTAGTTGACAAATTGCCTGCTCTAGAAGGTACCACTGTGAGTGCTAAAGTAGGAGAACACATTTCTGCTTTACATGCTTCTAGGAAAGCATTCACAGAAGCAGAGTCTTCTGAGTGGATAAGAAGGGCACTTCATATGCAGCTTAGGCCCACAGATGACATGTATGTGACAGGTGACAAGGTATATTACAAAAGGGCAGACTGTCCTGAGTGGAAGGGACCGGGGGTAGTTATTGGTCAAGATGGAGCTGTTGTATTTGTAAGACATGGGGGGACTCTTGTTAGAGTACATCAATCCAGGCTCTGTAAGACAAACACACAGGATCAGGAGTCTCAAGATAAGCAAAATGAACAAGACAACAGCCAAAAAGTAAGTGAAAAAGGTAGCTTAAACAATGTAGCAGATGGCTCAGATAGTGAAGAAAACACAGACATCGATCATGAGAATACAGGAGAAGTGGTTTATCCTAGGATGACACAAACTGAAACAGATCATGATGTGTGTGGTAATCCTGTCTCTTCTGCTGGTGTAAAGTTAAAAACAGGACAGACTGTAACATTTATGAAACAGGACGGTGGTGTACAGAGAGCCAAGGTTTTAGGAAGAGCAGGCAAAGCCTCTGGAAAATATAAAAACTGGTTTAACCTGCAACATATTGAACATGATGGCAGTGATGGGCAAAAAGAGTCAGTGGATGTGTCATTTGTTGATAATCTTCACATTGAATCAACTGATAGAGAGACTGATGTACTCATAACAAAAGACATTTCGTTTGATGCAGCTAAACAGGATGAAATTCTGAATTGGTACGAAAACAATGTTTTTGAGGAAGTTGATGATGCAGGTCAAAAGTGTGTCATGTTTGTCTGGGACTGTAGTCTCAAAGAAACTCAGAATGGTATTATGCCCAAAGCGTGACTTGTAGCCAGAGGTTTTGAAGAGCTTAATATTCACGAGCTGCAGAAAGACTCCCCAACCTGTGCTTCTGACTCTCTTACGCTATTATTAGCCGTAATCTGTCAAAATAAGTGGCAAGTCCATTCTATCGACATCAAATCTGCTTTCTTGCAGGGCATGCAGTTGTCCAGAGAAATCTATACCCCCGCCCCCAAGACAATGTTCTATGGAAACTAAACAAGTGTGTTTACGGCCTTGCAGATGCATCAGTGTATTGGTACAACAAAGTGAAAGAAATCATGCTGAGTACAGGTGGTAAAATGTCTAAAGTAGATCCAGTATCTTGAACCTTGAACAGTGCAAGGTTACTGGAGTACTCGCATGTCATGTTGATGATTTTCTTTAGGTAGGCTCACAAAACTTTTCAAAAGATGTCATACCTATACTAAAGTCTGCATTACAAGTTGGACGTGAGGAACATGAACATTTCTGCTATGTGGGAATGGATTTTGTTACTATTAATGGTGTAGTTCATGTACATCAGCAGAGTTACATTGAAAACCTACAGCCTATTCAGCTACAAGCAGCACGTGCTGTGCAGAGGGATGCCTCTCTTAATGAGACTGAAAAAGAGCAGCTTAGGTCAAAAATAGGGCAAATTCTGTGGGTTGCAAAACAAACCAGACCAGACATTATGTTTGATGTATGCATCAAATTTAAAGTATGCCACAGTCCAATCTATTCACGAGACAAATAAGGTCATTAGAAAGCTTAAATCTGAAAAGGTGACTCTCAGGTTTCAACATTTGGGAAACAGTGATGGTCTAAACTTTGTTGTTTTTAGTGATGCTTCCCTTGGAAATCTCCCTGATGGGGGCACACAAAGGGGAACACTGATTGGTCTTATGGGAGAAGGGGGGAAGTTTTCTCCTCTCTGTTGGCAATCTAAGAAAATTAAACGATTGGTGAGGAGTACTCTGGCAGGGGAAACTCTGGCCCTGTCAGATGGAATAGATAATGCCATTTTTCTGACTACTCTCTTTTCTGAACTTACTACTGGAAATGCTGAGCTGAATACAATCCCGTTGATTTGTGTGACAGACAATCACTCTCTATTTGATGCCCTTAAGTCAACTAAACAAGTCTCTGAAAAACGTCTTCGACTGGAAATAAGCAGCATTAAGGAGCTCATACAGAGTAAAAGAATCAAAAAGGTACTCTGGTCGGACACAAAAACTCAACTCGCTGACTGTCTTACAAAAAAAGGAGCATCGGCCCTAATGTTATTGAAAGTACTGAGTGAAGGACTATGGTGCTACTGAAAGCACTTAGTTGAGGACTGGGGACACTTAATAAAAGGAGAGAGGAAAGAGATTAATTTAAAAAAAAAAATGCTGTACTTTCAATTGAACTATTTTCTTTTGGCAACTGTAATCTTTGTTTTGTATGTTTTTTTTTTTTGTATCTATATTTTCTTTTTCTTTTTTTGTTTAAAGTATAGGGAGATTGTTAACATGTTATTTCCTCCCTACTCTGTTCGCTTGGAAGAAGGTACTTCTGTGTTAAAAATGAGGTTAGCGCATGCGCTGGTTCAAAGGTGGCCTTGAGTGAGAGGCGGGGTTGATGAGGAAGGTTGTTTTTTGATGTGACGGACCAGGTGATGGAGGCAAATAAAAGTATGTTAGCTGAATAAACGTCATGTTTCATTGAGTTTAACACAATCAACATGAGGGAGAAACTGGGTCACAGGGAGCAAAAGCACACAGAGACAGGTCCATGATCCTGACAGTGTCATTTTCTGAACAGAGATTCTTGTTTTCTGGCTTTTGAATAATGCAATCTGCTTTTAGATGCTCAGCCATTATGAATTCTTTATAATTATGTATTGATGGATATGCACCGTTTACATTTCTAGTATTTATATGTGAGGCTCTTTTTTGTGTTTGATTTTATATTATAAGGTGGCCTCTTTCTGGATGTTTCTGGACATTGTTGAGAAGAATGATGAACTCAAACAGAAACTGAATGAAAAAGATCTCCTCTTCATTAATGAGTTAATTGTGGGAGTTGATACTGCAGATCCAGAGGTACAAAACCCTGTAAAATGCCATTTCAGTCAATGTCCAACAAGTTATACAGTGTTTAAATTGTATTGAAAGTATTTTCTTGTTCCAGTGGCCAGGGAAAGGCAGGTCTGAGGACAAGGCTTTCCTGTATGAGATTGTGATAAATAAATGGAATGGCATTGATGTGCACAGATGGGACTATTTTGCACGGTGAAAAATAAAAATATTAACTTTACATATAAATATTAATATGATACGATATACTTTTGATTAATATATGTTCGAAAATGCACTCCTACGTCAGTGTAAATTGGTTGTAAATGTTGAACATTGAATTTTTGTTAATGACTCTTCATTACATTAGGAATAGAATACTTTTGAGAGGTGATGCAAATGAAATCCACAGTAGTCTAATTAAAGAAAATGTACTCATGGTGGCCACCATTTTCAGATCACATGTTTAGCTGAGTACTACTCACTTTATGTTAGTATTACACCTTGACTTGTGGAACAAAAAAAAAAGAAAGATTAATGGCTTAATAGAGCATTTCCACAATGGCATCAGTAACCAAAGACTACTGTGCTGCATCCACACCACTGGGTGTCATATAAAGTCAAAAATGCCTGGCATATCAACACAGCATAAGCCAATACAGTACTGAACTCATTCATGTTCGGTCTTTCAGAGACTGTCATCACCTCGGCATCCCAAACAGCTTTGACCATCAGCGCATGCTGAAATCTGCTTGGGTCTGTAAAGTGAATGGGAGGAATCACATCTGCTTCAGAGACAAGGTGCCTCATACACAAGATCACCTATCACTACTAAGCCTGTTCGTTAACATTGCAATATCGCATCAATATATACCACCACAAACCATTGACTCTGTACTATATGACAATAGATTTGATCACATTAGATCACCTGTAAATAAGAGATCTGTATGTGATTAATCATTGCTCATCCTGTAAGGAATTGTCTTAGGAAATGTAAGTTTGAAAGTATACACTTAAGCTAAATTAGATACATATTCCTCAGCCATTGCAATAAATCAGTGTGAATAACTTAAGTGTAGAATAAACATGACATCAAATTGTTCTTATTTGAGAATATGTATGAATGAAGATAAAAATGAAAACATTTGCATTTTGCTATTTACAACTGAGATTAGATAGGTTATGCAGAAAATCAAAGAAATACAAATCTCCAGATCGGTCCAGAGCTAGATCTAGTAATGTGAATTAATAACACAACACAATAATAAAGTTCTACATAATGTCATTTGTGTTGTCTAGACCTGGTCAGTGTCTCTCTGTTTCTCTCACAGGTGGCTGATAAAGTTTATGATATGTTTCAAACCCAGTACACTCTGTACAGCCAGGCCTACCAGCACAAGATTGGCAATATCAGTCAGAAAAAGTAGAGTTTTTTTTTTTATTTTTTTTTTTTACTCTGTTTTTACAATCTTCATGTGTTGTTTATAGTCAAGTATTTAGTGGTTCATATTTTTTATTTGTTTATTAGAATTATAGATGCCCTCTTAGAAGCTAAAGACAAGCTCCCCAAGATCTCACCAATTGCTGTATCCAAATTACAAGATGATATCGAGAGAAAGATCCAGAGGATTACAGGAGCCTCTTCAGACACTCACGAAGATGACAAGCATCCAACACCCAGAGAGATGAGAGAGTTCGCCAAACTGACAGGTCAGTTGAACGGACAAGATTTAGATTTATTCTTTTGTTTTCTGCTCAGCTGTTTTCATTTGTTTCAGAGAAGACTTTTTAAAGTTTCATTTATTGAGACAAAGGATGAAGTTGTTCTTTTTTCCATCAGATCACATCTTTGAGGAGATATTGTACTCCACTGATGTCGGGCTGGAAGGTGCCCGAAAGAAACTTGAAGATGTTGTCAAGAGACGCCTGCCAAAGTGTGTGGGAGAGACCAGACTGATAAAAAGAGACAAACATGCACACAAAAAGGCCCTAAATCAGGCCCTACAGGTAGAAGAGAACTGAGAAAAACATGACATAACATTTCATTGACATCGCACAGCAGATTTCAGACATACCACAGTGGCACTGCAGTTATACATACAAAATCTATTTGTTTGGCAAATTCTCTCTTACCAAAGCAGTTTACAAAAACCAAAACATGTTATGTGCTATTTGCATTGTTATTTGGTCACATGACAATATGATGATAGTCCAAGAATCTGTCAAAGAGCATGTATTGATCATTTTCTGTAAACGTATTCAATAAGTTGGCAGTAAAATATGATGTTCAGTGGTTGTCCTTTAATAGCTTAATTGAGTCATTTTTCTTTCCAAATTAATTTGCCATCCGTAGTTATATTATCAACAAAATTGTATTTGTCCCAAAACATGGAGGGCACTGTATTTACAATTGCAGATTTCACTGATTTAACTCCTTTGACCTCCTGTTCTTTCCTGTTCCTGCCCTGTTTTTCTTCACAGCCATTGGATTGATTTATTATTGTGAGTAATTCACTAGTGTGAATATAATCATAGTGAATAGGTCAGCATACATTATTTACAGCATAAATTACACAACACCATTTTACCCTTATAAACTAAACCATACTGTTAGAAATTGTGCTTTTATAATGGGCAAATACAATATAGCATTACCATTATCACTCCATTAAAATGACTTAAATATTTGGTCCAGTTTACCAATAATACACTTTCCCAGTTTGGCAACTGTTGAATATCAGAATCATGGAACAGTGTCTAGATCACATTATGGAAAGGAAGGAATTAATGAGAAAAAAAAATGCATTCCATATCAAACTCATATTAATCACACTTTTATTTAATTAACTCATATGTTTGATTCTGATTAGCTGGCTGAATTATTATTATTATTATTATGTTTTACTTCACGGCTAAAGCAGTTCCAAGTTTTGATTGAATTACAGTTTCATATCACTTCCATAGAGTTTAATTTTTCATATCTCTGCCAATAATTCATCTCTTGCATCTGATCTGCCATTTTGAAATGTGCAGTTTCATTATGTTAAAATGAATGAATGAATACATAAATAAATACATAAATGCATAAATAAAATATAATGGCTGAAAAAGTAATGGCTTTATTTTTGCGCAGCAGGTGCAGATCATAACACGAGTGCTCTTGTGGACAATTTGTTTGCATTTGTTTGACTTAAATCCCCATTTCTTCAGGATAACTGGAATAAAGCAGTGGACGAGTGGAACAAACTTCACCCAACTGTGTTCTTGGATAAGAAGGATTTCAGCACTGAAGTATGTTATGTTCGAAACTCTTTTAAGATGTATCTCTTAACATTTAAGTGAGTGTAATATTGTATATCTCCTCTCACACAGGTGATTCAACTGGATTGTACTTACAGCACAGGTAAAAACCCCATCGACAATGTCTATTTCTACAGGAAATGGAATCTCACTGAAGCCTTCAAGATTAAGAAATATGAGGTACTCAAACCACTATACAGTGATTTAGCATTTCAGAATTTTCACATTTGAATTTCACTTATATGCAGTACCGTTTCTAGGCATAGGCAAGCTAGGCGGTCGCCTAGAGCACCACCAGCTGGAGGGGGCGCCAATGAGCGCACGTGCTGCCACTACATTTTAACAGGGTTGTGATCAAGAGTGGCACGGACACCCTGAAATATGATTGCCGCCACCACTGGATCCCCCAACATCATTAGGCTAGAGTGCTGTCATTCTGACGATGCCAGTAGTGATAGCCGCCGGCATGTGCCAAGATGATTAATTGCTTTGACCTTTGTGACCTCATAATAATAATAATAATATCCATATGCGACCTTTGATCTCATAATGAGTTTCGGATGCAGAAATCGGTCAAGCGTGAAACTCTGATGTCGTCTGGGATGAGTCATGTTATCCATTAAAACCATAAATGATTATTAATCATATTATTATTAATTAATGAGTAATGTTTTTAAAGATTTTATGGACCGTTTTGAATCGTCCTCATAGGAACACCCGCGGCGTGTGCCCCTCCCATCTGCGGCGCTCGTGTCTGGTTGCATTCCAAGGTGCACTCTCTCTCTTTCCCTCTCTCTCCCTCTCTATCTCCATGGGATCCTTGAGAAAAAGATATTTAATTTAAGGGCAATATCAGAATAAATAAACTATTTTAACAGGTCAGTTTTAAGACACAAATATATTCTGTTGGTTGTATAAAAAAGCATTTAAATAAAATGTGTAACATGGCTATCAATGAGAAGGGATTAAAACAATAAATAAAGAAATAAAACCCTCTTACATTTTTCTTTGAGAAAAAGAAAGTATTCCTCGTGCGAGGATGACCATTCTTCTTCAAATAATAATAATAATAATTCCTTACATTTATATAGCGCTTTTCTAGGCACTCAAAGCGCTTTACAGTGTGGGGGGTCTCCTCATCCATCACCAGTGTGTAGCATCCACCTGGATGATGCGACAGCAGCCATAGTGCACCAGAACGCCCACCACACACCAGCTTACTGGTGGAGAGGAGACAGAGTGATGAAGCCAATCAGCAGATATGGGGATTGTTAGGAGGCCATGATGGTCAGAGGCCAATGGGCAAATTTGGCCAGGATGCCGAGGTCACACCTCTACTCTTTTCGAAAGACATACTGGGATTTTTAATGACCACAGAGAGTCAGGACCTCGGTTTAACGTCTCATCCGAAGAACGGTGCTTTTTACAGTATAGTGTCCCCGTCACTATACTGGGGTACTAGGACCCACACGGACCACAGGGTGAGCACCCCCTACTGGTCTCACTAGCACCTCTTCCAGCAGCAACCTAGTTTTCTCAGGAGGTCTCCCATCCAGGTACTGACCAGGCTCAACCCTGCTTAGCTTCAGTGAGTAACCAGTCTTGGGCTACAGGGTGACATGGCTGCCGGTTTATGAGTGGTTTAAATTAGAAATCTTTCTTTGAGTTCTCTCTCTCTCTCTCTCTTTCTCTCTTTCTCTCTCTCACACGCACGCATGCTCATTCAATCGTCCCGATAGTCATATTCTCTTCTGTTAAATGAAAATAAATAAATAAATTGTGCGATCACACACGATATAAAACAACGCAAACATTTAGACTAGTTATAGTCGTCACTAAAAATATAAGAACGTTGTACATTTTATCAGGAGCGGGGAAAAAAAAGAGTTTGTCATGTTAGAAAATGTTATCAAAAGGGGAAACAATATATATTTTAATAGGCCAAACGATAAGGGCTATTGTGGGCATGTCCGGACATGTCAAATCTCTATGTTTTCCATAGACAATTCAATTCAATTCATTTATTTATATAGCACTTCACAAAACAAATTGTGGCAAAGCAGTTTCTACATTATATTTAGAACCTTTAATATTTGTATGTACATTATATTAATGGATTTTATACTGTATCATCCCTAAACCTACCCATCACAGTAAACTTTCTTCATTTTTTATTTTTTTACATTTTCATACAATCATTTGGAGTATTATCATTTGGTACAATCATTTGGAGTATACACTCCATAGACAAAATGATTAAAAAAAATATATATATATATATATATATATTGTACACCTAACAAAATTATGCATACAACCATTTTTAATAAAATATTGTTTTTAAGCAATCTGAATTATGAGGACTCAAGAAGTTTAATCATAAATCGCAAAACACAAACATGTACATTCATTATGCTAACATATTATTGTAACTCAGTTTGTACTGAATACACTATAATCAGACTTTAAGCATTAATATATTTTTAAGATACCGAAAAACACTTCTTCAGTGCTCCAGCGATTATATGTAACACACTGTATAAAAATAAACATTTCAAGCTAAAAAGAGATTAAAGTAACAAATTTGTTTTATTTTTATTAAGTAACAAACATGTTACAGCAAAGCAAACCATTTATCACATATTTTAAACAAGTATTTTAGTTTTACACTAACCACACATACATGCTGTTTTCTTAAAAACACAAACATCTACATTCATGCTGCTGGCATATTATTGTACCCCAGTTTGTGCCCCAATTTGTTATTTCTCTCAGGAAACTCCCGTAATTTGTATGCCACAGATCTCGTTATATGAATAATCACATCAATATTTTATTCCAAGGTTGTACAGTTGCCAGATCTTGTATGAAATGCATCACCTCACACAATCGACACAATACACAAATTTCAAACCATTTGTGACTTCAACCTGGCAACCTACAACCCAGTTGTGCTGTAGATTTCTGCGCAAGTAGTAGACACGGGAAGTTGAATCTACCATTAGTGGTAGAAATGGAAGGAGAAGAGTCAGGTGGTGCTCTGGCGAAGAAAACAAATATTTGTGTAAATTTAACAATAGCTGGACGGAAGAATTCAATTTCTTGTCTCGAAGCCATGTAAACAACACCCACGCCATTTGCAAAGTGTGTCGCACTAATTTTAATATCAGACACGGTGGGAAAAACGACATATCTCGGCATCTTAAATTACAGCGGCACATTCGTGCAGCCGAGGCACAGAAGGGCGACACATAGGCCGTACTATAAACACACAATGTTAATGTTATGTACAATATTACAGTGTAATGTAATGTAATTTGTTCCACGGTGTTTAACTGCTGTGCAGTGTTTCTGTTTCATTTAAAAAATAAAAAGTAAAAATAAATGTATATATATATATATATAACAGTTCTAATATTTATTTATTAATTAAACATTAATTATTCTTTTATTTTTATTAATAATTATTTATTATGTATGTACTTATGTGTACCCCCCAGTTGAGTCAAGCTCAACTGATTCCTCAAATGAAACTGTACAATAATAGTCAGGTTAAGGTGAGTGGTATTCAAATGGTCATAAAACCGATTTAATGATCAAACTGAAATAAAACACTGTAAAAACATTGCACAGAGTTACTCAGAAAAAGACAATGCAGTAATTCTGGGTCAAAGCCGGTTTCCAAGATCTGTAATTAGTAATCAACATAATATGTTTGACTTTGTGTATCACAGGTATCCAGTCTGCTGCCAGAGGCATTTACTGAACATGTTGGTCGGGTTTACTACACAAAAAACTCTGATGAGGAGGAGAAGGACGCAAAGGAGTGCTTTCATTGGTGGCGCCGAGACAAGGTGAGTGTAGATGTTTTTTTTGTCTTTCCTGCAGAATTTGCACACATGCACTGTATAATGATGTTGGGTATAATCAAAGTGTTTTGATGACTCTAAGATGGCTCTATCTGCTTATATAAACAAACATCTTCTCTTTTCTCTCTCTTCAAGTGTAAGATTCTGGTCTATGATCAGGAAGAGTTCAGAGGCAGTGAGCACTTGATCACAGGAGATTGTCCTTCATTGGATGCCTATGATATAAAAGAGGTTCAGTCCTGTAAGGTGCACAGAGGTTTCTGGATGCTCTATGAGGGTCGTGACTACAGTGAGGCAGAGTACATACTGCAGGAGAAGGAAGAGTTTCACAGTCCTAAAGATTGGGGTTCCCGGTCCAATGCTTCTGTTCTTTCTCTTAAACATGTGAGAAAGTAAAATCTGAGCATTTAGCCCATCCATCTTCAGCTCTTGTTGACCAGTAGGGCTGTCAATTTAAAACATTAACAATTTAATGGTGTAATCAATGATCTGCAAAAATGTAACACTGCACTGCATGCACTGCAGCTCCAATTGAAAAGGAGAATTATTGATTTATTGCTTAATTGTTAATGTAATTGCAGTGATGTCATTGTTTCCGTCATACCTTTATGTAACATAAATTTAGAGAGCATGTATTGTAACTATGTGACGTATCGACTGTCATTGTTGTTTGTGTGCTGGAAGTCAAGAACAAGAACTCTGTGATATATATATATATATATATATATATATATATAAAGGTTTAGTGATTGATTTTTTAATCTGTCTCTGAATATTTTAGTAGGGTGTTGCTGTTTTGTTGTCTTATCCTCTGAACTGTGTGCTTTCCAGATGAATGGTATTTTAATTATTAATTATTGATGTATTTATCTGAAGGCAGGTTATCGCCTCATTAGACTGTTATTAATAAAGCTTATAAAGATAAAGACAAGACTAAATGACTATTAACAGCTCAGAAACATGTTCACTGAAGAATCAATAAATGTAGCACATAAATATGAAATGCATTCATGAAATGTACTCATTTTTGAAGGCAAGCAGGTCCTTTAAATAAAGCAAAACGTGAGACGTGCGGATCCAACCCTGATAGCACACATACATCTCGGAGAAGTCTATTTCACGTCTGTATTTACATCTGCAAGACGTATTTTTTAGAGTGTTTGCTCATCTGCAATACGTCTATAGGACGTCTCCTATCAGATGTCAAATAGATGTCTATTAGATGTCTTTAAGATGTTTATGATTTAGAAAGTATGTAAAACTGACATCTGAAAGACGTCTGTTAGATGTTTGTAGACAGCAGATGCTTTCCAGATCAAGAGATCTGTAACAGACATCTTGCAGACGTACGTGTGCTATCTGGGAAGTGCAAGCTTTTATTTACAGATATGGTCATAAATACAGGCAGGGTCGAGCAATGGCAAACAGGTATGGCAGGGACAAGACAAAGAGTAGTCCTAGGGCAAGCGAAGGTCGATGATAGGCGAACAGTATCCAAGGGGCAAGACAGAGAGATAATCCAGGCAAGGGAATAAACAGAGTCCGAACAGAGAGACGGGTAAATACAGGGAAACACAGACTAGAAAATAACAAACGTTCCGTAAAGCAGCTGACACTTGGGGACACTTAATTTCTAGCGATTATCGCCGATTTGATTGCACAGATACTATTTAAACTAAACTGAGCTAGACAATGACATCTCTGAATTCAATAATGAAATGCCTTTAACTGAAAATTGAGTGTTTAATCTTATCATTATACATTACTGACACTCTATCCTCCAATTTGATACTGTTAAGTGCTTTGACACAATCTGTATTGTAAAAGCGCTATATAAATAAAGGTGACTTGACTTGACTTGACTAGGGGAGTGAAAAACGCAGGACAATACAGGAACTGAATAGAAACAGGGAATGGCACGGAAAGGGTTAATTCATGAAACACAGGCTAGAAAACAAACACAGGAAAACGGGCAATGCAAAACTAGGATACTAACAAGGGCTCTGTAGAGTTGCTACAGTTAGGGGAGCGATAGCATACAATACTCAGCAGTGAGGAAACAAAGTCCAGGGTTTAAATAGAGTGTGTGATTAGTGAGAGCTGTGTGATCAGTGCCTTCAGCTGTGTGTGCAATCAGTGCAATGGATGATGGAAAATTGAGTCCAGAGTGATGTGTGGTGTGAGTCAATGTGGTGAGCGAGTGACCTCTGGTGGTGAATGAATGGAAGTTACAGACCAGATTCGTGACAATTGTCTTTTATTGATGTTATCCCTAAAGGAATTTCCTTAAGGAATCTTTATCTTTTTATTTATTCTGAAAGGTTTTGTTTTACAGTTTTACATTCACACTGCTGTTGTTGTTTTGGAACCTGTTCCACTTAAATATTATTGTATTATAATATCGGGAATAATTTTTATTAAAATAGATTTTTTAAGTCTGTCAAAATGAACACCTTAAATTATTAAAATTAATGACATGAATTAAACAAATTGAACACCCTAAAAAATAATAATAAATGTATGTGCCTTTCAAAAATAAATAAAATTGCTCTTCATTAAAAATAAAACAAAATCGTTTTATTACAATAAATGCAATAAAACTGAAATCACTGCATAATCATGTTCATTACAAAAACACTGAGCTTTACTGCTTCAGACTGTTACTGACAGCCTCATATATCATCTTATGTTCAACAGTGTTATATTTCACAACATTATCTCTCCACTTCTTGCAGATGTTTTTTATATAATATGTGTGTTTATATTTCATTTTCAAAATCATCAGTCTTTAACAGCCAAACAAATTCATTGTTGTCAGCATAACCATAACAAAATCAACATTAGCAGCAGACAGACACTTAGCCAACTGAAATAGCTTTCATTTCCAGTAAGATCTACCCTTACAAAAAAGTAGTATATTTCAAGTTTATTTTATTAAGTATACTTACGTAAAGTTCAAATATATTTTAAGTATACTTTAAGTAGTAAGTACACAAATATCAGTGTACTAGTAGTATACTCGTAAATGTACCATTTCAATACTCCTTGGGACTAAATTGGCCCAATTTCTAGTATATAAAAGTATACTGTTAAGTATACTTTAAGTATAACGGTAGTAAACTTTGAGTACACGACTAGTTTACGTCAACATTTTTAGCTAGTACTGTACCTACACTAAAAGCAGACTTATAGGTATACTGATAGTTTACTAACTAAATACCTGTAATAGCATTTTTAGCACACTTTTAAGTTTTTTTTGTTTTTTAAATCAATCAAAATCACTTAGTCATAAATTTTCTTGCTATAACAAATGTACTTTACAAACACAGTTACTGCAGCCAGAAAAAAAATAAAAAATAAAAGTCAAGGGTCAAGAGCCCAACTAAAGCAAACCCTGGTCGCCACAATGGTGAGGTCAAACGAGACGTTTCAATAAAACAACTAAACTTCTGTTAATTCTCAAATAATTTTTGTAGAGATATGAGAGAAATAAAGTCTGATTTTAATGTGTGAAGCTGGTAATGCTGTTTGTGGAGTTGTTTAATCAGATCTTGAGATATTTAGTGATGTCTTGTATTTCAGTTGAGTTCATCTTAGGCTGTGTCTGAAGTCAGTTGAAGTTCTTGTTTCTCTTTCATTCAGTGATTCTGCAAATCTATAAGGAGAGTAAATATTTAACAACTGTATTATTTTGCACAAGAGAGATTTGTTAGTTTAATTTAGTTTTGTGGGTCACCATTGTGCTGGGGAGTAGAACCTGTGCTTCAGTCAATGATGAGCCACAAACACTGGTGGTCTGATGTTTTATTTAAAGACAGTAACTGTAGAGTTGCTGATACAGTGATGATTTATTTGTTAATGGCTTTAGTACATGCATGTGTGTTATAGCTGATGATAAACTGCAACGATTTGAGTTAAAGTCATGTTGTTAGTAACTTTACTATTATAAATGAAGTGTTTGTAGTTTTATACTAAGAAATGCTCCTTCTCAGTAGACTCAAATGAAATAAGTTAACCAAATGTTTACACCATCAGAACAATTTTACAGCATGCAAGAAGTTGTATTTTTACAGTACAATTGTAATTATTGATTTACAGAACTTTTGTAAATTTACAGTCTTACTGGTAACCAAAATTGCCAGTAAGTTTCTGTAGGTTTTACAGCGATTTGTTACAGTGTATAATTCAAAGTATACTAAAAATGATACTACAAGTATTTAATTAGTAAACTATCAGTATAACTATAAGTTCACTTTTAGTATAGTTGCAGTACTAGCTAAAAACTTTGATGTAAACTAGTCGTGTATTCAAAGTTTACTACTGTTATACTTAAAGTATACTTAAAAGTATACTTTATATACTAGAAAGTGGGCCAATTTAGTCCCAAGGAGCAGAGGTGTAAAGTCCAGGGGTCAGAAAGTAAAAGTCCTGCCATGTGTTTATTCCACCCATGAACTCAGCAGCTGATTTCTCCAGAGGAGGAACCAAGTCATTCCTTTCAAGACAAAAACGAGTCTCGAGTCAAATCCCAAGTCCTCAAAGAGTTAAAGTTAATGAGATAATTAAGTGTCTAATTAAATGATGATTGTGCATTAGTGATGAACACCTGCTGTTATTGAGAATTACAGATGATCAGATTTTGATGTTTTATTGGTTAAAATGATGCCACCATCATGGAGGTCAGTGTTTGCTTTAGTTGGGCTCTTGACTCTTTTAATAACTGAAATTGCTTTGCATTTAAGAAATTGCAATGTTGCTTCACAACAAACATTTGTGCATTTGCACATTGTTGCATTAAAGGCTTGAATAAGCAGGTGAGTTCACACTTCCTGCTTTTAAATCACTTGAATGAACATCGGAAGGTATCTTTCTTCGGTTTATTAAGTGACATTCAGCTGCTACAGAACTGAAAAAAAGTCATTTTAAAAAAGTGTCACCACTATGCTTAAATATTGGAAAAAAGAAGAACTATATCACTCAGGCTTTGAAAGTGAAAGTGTCCGCTTTAGTTGGGCTCTTGACCCTTGACTTCTGTGTCAGTTGTTTTTTTTTCTCTCTTATTCTTTGGCTGTTGTAACCATGTTTTTCTCAAACATGTTTGTTACAACTCAAGAGCCCAAAGGGAGTGATCAGTAGTTGGTTGTTATATATAATGACAATCATCTGTAAATGAACTGATCTTATTGAGAATGAACGTAGGCTCATTGTGTGTCTAATCTCTGATTAAATAGATGTTGTATTAATTATAGTGAAAGTGGTTCTAAGAGCCAGTGCTTCTGTGCCAGTCAGTTAATAAAGAACTTTACAAACAGATTGTCCACAAAAAGTTTTAATCTATGATAGCAATTAGATTCACACAGACATCAAGAATCAACTTGTGAACCGCAACAATGGTGACCATTAAAAAATAAAATAAAATAAAAATCATGCAGCAATGCATGCTGGCATTTATTTTTAATGGTCACCATTGTTGATTCTAAAGTTGATGCTTGTCTATCTTGCTATCATAGATAAAACTTTACAACATCTATTTAATCAGAAGTTAGACACACAATGAGCTCGTTCATTCTCAATAAGATCAGTTCATTACAGATGATTGTCATTATATATAACAACCAACGCAATCACTCGCTGAGCTTTGCTGTAACAAATATGTTTGAAAACACATGGTTACAACTGCCAAAAATAAGAGAAAAAACAACTGACTGAAAATCAAACAACTGAACATAATCTCTACCGTGGTTACTTGCTGGTTAATGCAAACTTGATTTGTCTGCTACACCCACTAAAGTTTCTATGTTAATACAACTTAACCTGTTTAGTTTCACCCTGTGTAAAAACTAAAATTGTTTTAGTGCAACGGGTTTACTAGAAAATTTCTAGTAAAGTCAACTAATCCGGGTTAAGAGTGTGTGTGTGAGTGCAGGTAAGAGTGTGGGTGAGATTGCTTGGAGAAGGTGTGAGGGATTGGGTCAAGAGGACATGTTGTAGGATGGTTGGAGAGGAGAAGCTTGGATACTTCAGCTTCAGTGAGGGGACAGAAAGAGAAGATGGGAGTTTTAGCAGTGGATGTGGTAGGGTGAGGGTCCTGTGTGCGTGGAGGTGAAAACTGACCACTGATTGATCTAGTTTTGTCTGTAAAGAAGGTGGCAAAGTCATCAGCTGTAATAGAGGTGGTGGGAGGAGGTGGAGGGGACAGAGGAGGAATTAAATGTTCTGAAGAGATTACGCATGTCTGGGCGCTGTCGATCTTGTTGCGGAAATGTGAGGATTTGGCAGTGTGGACTTTAGCAGAGAAGGATGTGAGCATAGACTGGTACCTACTGAGGTCCGACAGATCGTTTGATTTGCGCCATTTTCTCTCTGCCGCTCTGAGTGTAGTCCGATGTTCACGAAGAACCTCGGATAACCATGGGTTGGAAGGAGCAGCCCGTGCTGGCCTAGAGGAGAGAGGACAAATGTCATCTAGACAAGAGGTTAAGGTAGAGCATAAAGTCTCAGTAGCTGCGTTTACATCCAGAGATGAGAAATGGGTGGGTGAAGGAAGAGGAGGATACTACAGAGGAGAGATGGGAAGGAGAAAGGGAGCGCAGGTTTCGTCTAAAAGTAACTGGTAGGGGTTGGTGGCACAGGAGAAGCAAAGTGTAATGTAAATGTAATGAAGAAATGGTCCGAAATATGTAGCGGTTGAACCAGAATGTTATCTGCAGTACAATTGCGTGTGTAAATTAAGTCAAGTTGTTTGCCTGATTTGTGTGTGCTAGTAGTGGTAAGGCGTTTGAGATCAAATGAGGCTAGAAGTGAATGGAAGTCTGTAGCATAAGGCTTGTCTAGGTGAATGTTGAAATCACCAAAGACTAAGGCGGAGTGCCATCCTCCACGAAAGAGGACAGCAGCCCGTCCAGCTCCTCTAGGAAGGTGGCTAGAATGTGGCTAGGGGGACGGTAAATGACCACAATCTGGAGTTTTATCGGAGCTGATACAATAATGGCATGAGATTCAAATGAGTTGTAGTTGTATTGAGTAACATATTGATTACAGTAAAAGCGGTTCTGAGAGCCGCTGTTTCTGTGATAGTTAGTTAACATAAAAGACTTTCCAAACAGTTTGTCCACAAAAAGTTTTAATCTATTGTAGCAATTAGACTCACACAGACATCAAGAACCAGCTTATGAACCTCAACAATGGTGACCATTAAATTTTTTTTTTTTTAAATCATGCAGCAATGCATGCTCGGAGCCATGGATGAGTTTTGTACTATGCTAGTACCCAGCATGCATTGCAAAATTATTATTATATTTTTTTAATGGTCACCATTGTTGAGGTTCATAAGCTGATTCTTGATGTCTGTGTGAGTCTAATTGCTTCTGTAAATTAAAACTTTTTGTGGACAAATTGTTTAAAAAGTGCTTTATATTAACTGACTGTCACAGAACCAGTGGCTTTTATAGTCGCTCTTACTATAATCAATACATTCATTTAACCAGAGGTTAGACACACAATGACTTGTGTTTATTCTCAATGAGATCAGCTCACTAATAGATGATTGTCATTATAAATATATAACAACCAACTACTGTTCACTTCCTCTGGGCTTTTGAGTTGTAACAAATATACTTGAAAACACATGATTACAACAACCAAAAAAAAAAAAGAGAAAACAAAAAAAAACTACCTACACAGAAGTCAAGGCTCAAGAGCCCAACTAAAGCAGACACTGATCTCTAACATGGTTACTTCAAATGAAACAATAAATCAACATCTAAACCTTAGTTAATTCTCAATAAGATCTTCTGTACATTCAAAAAAATGATTTGGTCTAATTTGCGCCAGTGTTCATGTTTTTCCACACTACAGAGTGTTCAAGTAGAATTGAAGCAGTGTTGGAGTTAAGGAGATAATTATGTGATGATTGATCATTAATGATGAACACCTGCTGTTATCAAGAAGAATCACCGAAGGAAAGAGAAACACAAGAACTACAACTGACTTCAGCCACAGCTGAAGATGAAATCAACTGAAAAAATAGAAGACCTTAAATCTCTCAAGATCTGATTAAACAGCATCAGACTGACCAGATTGACTTTATTTCTGTCAGACTTCTAGAGAAGCTCTTATTGAGAATTAACAGAGGTTTAGATGCTTTATTGTTTTGTTTGAAATCACCATCAAAGAGACCAGTGTTTCCTTTTGTTGGGCTCTTGACCCTTGACATTTTGATGTTAATATTACGCTGGTTGCTTTAATTGTGTGATCACTTAAAACACACTTAGCTTAACCAGCGAAGCCAAGTGAAGAAGAGTTGTGGGTAGATCTTGTCACTGGTCCCTGACCTCATTTCAAGTCCAATTTCTGATTATATAGACATTATACTGTTTTAGATTTTTTTAGTAGCTTCATATCTAGCAGTATTGTAAATATCAGATAATTTGAATAATTTACAAATCACCTTGTGCACATAAAGTTTTCATCTGTATCAATTCAAAGACCACAGACATCAAGAATCAGTGTATGAATCTCAACAATGGTGACAGTCAAGAAAATATTCAGATAAAACTCTGAACATCACAAAACAAGCTACTAAAAGTCACAACTATAAGAGCATACGTAAAATAAAATAGTAAGAATAAAAGAAAATAATCAGACAATTCAGCTGTGTTGTTTATTCATGCTGCAATGCATGCTGGAATACATGGGAGAGTCTTGTACTATGCTGGTACCCAGCATGCATTGCAACATGAAGCATTTTGTTGACTGTAACCATTGTTGAGATTCATACGCTGATTCTTGATGTCTGTGATCTTTGCATTGTTACAGATGAAAAGTTTTTGAGCACAAAGTGATTTGTAAATTATTTAAATTATCTGATTTTACAAGACTACCACATCTGAATCTACATAAAAAATCTAAAGCAGTACTGCATCCATACAATCAGATGTTGGACTTGAAATGAGATCGGTGGATCATTTGCCCACAACTCTTTTTTTTTTTTTTCTTAGCTTTGCTGGCTAAACGAAGTGTGTTCTATATAAACACACAATTAAAGCAACCAGTATAATATTAACACCAACATATCAAGGGTAAAGAGCCCAGAGCCCAACAAAAGGAAACACTGGTCTCTTTGATGGTGATTTCAAACAAAACAATAAAGCATCTAAACCTCTGTTAATTCTCAATAAGAGCTTCTCTAGAAGTCTGACAGAAATAAAGTCAATCTGGTCAGTCTGATGCTGTTTAATCAGATCTTGAGAGATTTAATGTCTTCTTTTTTTTCAGTTGATTTCATCTTCAGCTGTGGCTGAAGTCAGTTGTAGTTCTTGTGTTTCTCTTTCCTTCGGTGATTCTTCTTGATAACAGCAGGTGTTCATCATTAATGATCAATCATCACATAATTATCTCCTTAACTCCAGCACTGCTTCAATTCTACTTGAACACTCTGTAGTGTGGAAACACATGAACACTGGCGCAAATTAGACCAAATCATTTTTTTGAGTATGTAGGCAGCCTACGTGTTAACGAATCATATTATTGCCTATGATTGTTTTATTGCATATTATTATGTGGAATAGGCTTACAACAAATTGTCTTAAGTGATTCTCTATCTATTGTAATGGTAATGGTGGAATACCATGATTTAATAAGAAAGATGTGCATCAAAATCTGGTTTAATTTGTGATAATCTTAGCACTTGATTATTATTGTATAATAAACCTGGCATTGTGACTGACTTTACAGTAATTTGTTCCTCGTTTGTAAGTCCATGTCTCAAATAGTGTAATAAATGTCTTAATTTTAGTTTGAATAGGTCTTAAATTAGGGAAAGACGAGGTGAATGATTCTGCCTGGACTACCTAAGAAAATCATGGAGGTATTAGGCAACACTGTACAGAGTGATTTACTGAGTGAAAGAAAAGGAATGCACTGTTGGTACATACAGGTGAGATTTTAGATAGCGCCCCTCACAAATGATTGTGAATATGAATGCACACAACAACGCTCAACGTCAACATTTATATGAAGTAACAAAACCGGATAAAAGATTCTCACAAGAATTAAACTAA
>NC_081155.1:47629970-47647107 GCF_012432095.1 Onychostoma macrolepis
ACAATTTTATTTTTATAGGGCCCCCTGATAGCAACAGACTCCGGAACGGATCCGCAAAACGGGTCCGTATCGGAGTCCACTTGCACAGCGCAGCGGATCCGGAACAGATAAGGATTACGGATCCGATCCGGACCCGCTGATGAATTACAGAGGATCGCATGCTGATGTTTTATTGGATAAAATGATGCCACCATCATGGAGATCAGCGCTTGCTTTAGTTGGGCTCTTGGCCCTTTTAAAAACTGAAAGCGGATTGCTTTTAAGCAATTGCAATATTGTTTCACAACAAACATTCGGGCATTGCTGAAGTAAAAGCTTGAGAAAACAGATGAGCTTATACTTTTGGCTTTTGTGGCGCTTGAATGAACGTCATGAAGGTGTGTCTCTCTTTGGTTTATTGACTGATAGTCAGCTGTTACAGAACTGCAAAAATGCACTGTTGAACAAATGCCATCGTAATGCTTGAATATTGGAAAAAAGGACTATATTGCTCAGGCTTTTAGACATGAACACTTATAATACGATCCTCAACAGTGGTGACAATAATTATTCATACTGCAGTGCATGATGGGAGTTTTTACTATGGTGTTACCCAGCATGGATTGCAGCATTTTGTTGATTGTCACCATTGTTGAGATTCATATGCTGGTTCTTGATGTCTGTGTTTGTCTAAGTAGCACTGGAGTTTAAACATTTACATGCATTACATAACATTTGAAATTCATTCACTATAACTATTACAGCAGTAATTTATACAAAATGTATTATTTGCATATTTTATATAAATATATATATTTTGGATATAAACAGGTCAGTACCTGATGATTGTCTCATCATATGAAAACAACTAACAGTCGCTCACAGCACAGCACTGACCGGTCTGCTTTACAACAGCACATGCAGTGTTACAAAGAGAGATCTAACACAGGAATCAAGGGTCAAGAGCCCAACTAAAGCAAGCACTGCTCTCCATGATGGTGGTATCATTTTATCCAATAAAACATCCGATCCTCTGTAATTCTCAGTAACAGCAGGTGTTCATCACTAATGCACAATCATCATTTAATTAGTCTCTTAATTATACGGATACGGATAGGGTCTGGACCGGATCCGGTCCGGATCCGTAATCCTTATCTGTTCGGAGTCTGTGGTACCTCCGGGGCGGATCCGATCTGGAGTAATTTTGCTATCTGGGCCACCACTGCTTAATACATTTCAGTATGTTGCACTGTGTCTTTTAACATACCTTATGTTCATTCATGGATATTTTTTGCTTTAACTCATTGTAAAGAGGAAGATCCTGCTTGAATTCAGGTGCTATACAGCGATCTATCACACCCAATTAAGAGTGCCAAAAGTCAAAACCACATGATTAATAAGCACACAGACTGTGCAATTATACATTTATTTATAGCATGCAGCACCTAGGCGTCGCGCATGAATGAATGAAAGAATGAAAAAATAAATATATTTTTACTTAAAGAATTACACCGACACATGTGCTTTATAGATCTTTATACTACGGGGCCGTTGAATGCTTGAATCTGATTGGCTGATGAACGTTCTAAGGTGTGCAATTATTTTCAGGGAAACGCACGGCGAATGTAGTTCCAGGCAGCTCTTGACCACATTACATGACCATATCACTTCGCCAAATGATTTCTGTTATTTCAAAGGTCTTACAACAGCAAAATAACCAAAACCCAAAAGAACACTGTCCAAACAAATAAATATAGTAAATAAAAGGATAACAGATCATGTCCATATTTTTGCCACAAAATTGCGCTTTATTATACGGAAAGCACATACTCTATCTCTCCCGATCTCTCTCCCTCACAGACCGCACACACACTAACATACATCGCGCTAATGTTGTTAGCGCTACTCTGACGATTTTATCAGTAAACAACTTAAAAACTACGTGATTTCTCACAAGCGAGGTAACAACAAGGGCGCTGTTCGTGAACAAAAGGAACTAAGTTTCACTATAACTACCCAGCTAACATAAGACCAGCGGGCCACTGGTAGCAGAGTCGGCGGCCCACCGGCGGACGCCACCCGCGGTTCACCGGCGTTTTGCTCATCGTTATTCCAGCGGACCATCAGCGGCAGCCACCACTTTTCCGACAGCGGTGCGCTGACGAGCCGCTGTTTATAATTACTGTTTGCTGGCGGTCCACGGTCGGTCCGTGGTTCATAATCAGTTAGATTACGCTAACCAAAATATCCTTGCACACAATAATGGATGAAAAACAATGTACAATGATAATTGCAAATTTATTTTCACAGATTAAACATACAAATGCATACAGCATATTTGTCAGATAGTTTTATCCAATGTGACTTTCAAATAGAAGCATTCAATTCACATATGTCCATACAAAAGTCAACCACAAAATAAACCATGGTTTAACTATGATTGTTGTAGTAAATTCACAGTAACTACCATAACCATGGTCTTACTACAGCATAGTAGTAAACCTATAGTAACTACAAACTTGACCAATTGAACCTGCTGTGATCAACAAGATGGTGCGCATAACCAGCGCCAAGACAGCCTCTGCCAGCATCAGCACAGTCCATCACCCAACAACGGTAGGTAACAAATGTGGTAACATGACGTGCATAGAGTTGTAGGCCTAATGTAACTGAAATTGGATACAAACTGTTTTATTCCGTAATTGCCACTGTTGGTTTGTGGAGTTAATTACATCTAATTAAAAAGTAAAAGCTAAAAAGCTGATGTTGGTATTATTTTCTGATTTATACTTTGCAATAACAATATTAATGTCAAGGTAACTAAACAGAGGCTTTTGTTTATATATCTCAACAGAAACTGAGACCCATTGACGAGTTTCTGCTGTTTCTGATGTACCTGTCAGTGGGTTTTCCTCTCAGGGACCTTGCAGAGAGGTTCAGCATTCACCGCACTACTGCAAGTCGGATCATCTTGTGGGATTACAAATTTATTTAAATGTTTAATTTAGATTCCAATGTAATAGTGTACAAACTGAAGAAGTTATATACATTGTATTTAGCATTTATGGTGAAGATGGTGACATCAGATGAACGATTCAAGAGGTCCCTGCCAGTTCCTGTTCTCTTATTGTAAGTGAAATGAGCCAGACGACGGAGCCTCTTGCCTTTTGTTTGTAATTGTTTTGATGCCCCTGCCCCAATCTTTGGGCAGTTAGGCTGATTAGATTAGGAGTGGTTAAATGGGGCAGTATTCTATACCTGAATACCTAATTTGCATGCTTAAAGGTCGTCACCCAGGTGCTTTGTTTTCACTCCTAAGCACTGCCCCCTAAATGTATTTAAAACTACAATGTATCACTGCTTTTAGTTAGATTTTCGATGACTACAGCTACCGACAGCTTGTGTTCTCAATAAAAGAATCCTGCTGAAGATACAACCCGAAGTCTCCTGGTCTTCACTTCTGAGTTGCCTAAACTTTAGAAGATATAGGTTTACAACAATCTCCACATGGACTCATTTCCTGTACTGCCTACTGGGAAGCCAGCGCCTTTGGATTCCTCCAGAGATAGTGAGAGCTCACCTGTCACCTGAGTTTGCAGCTTTTTCTGATACACAGGTGATCCTTGATTGTACAGAGATATTCGGTCAGACGCCATCCTCTCTGCTCCTTCAGAGTGAGGTTTTCTCAACCTACAAATCACACACTACATTCAAGGCCATGATTGGCAGTCCAGTCACCTTTGTGTCTGGACTGTATGCAGGCTCTATGAGTGATCGCGAGATCTTCAAGCAGTCCGGGATTGTAAAGCTTCTGAAGCCGGGTATGGCGATCATGGTGGACAAAGGGTTTGTTGTGGACAACCTTGCTCCTTGTAAGGTGTACCGGCCTGTCTTTCTCAGCAACAAACGCCAAATAAGTCGAGAGGATGTCAGACAGACACAGTCAATTGCACGTCTGAGAGTGCATGTGGAGAGGTGCATAAGGAGAGTGAAAGAGAACAAACTGTTCGACAAGGACATACCACTGTGGGAACATTGATGAATTGTTCAGTGTGACCTGCTTCCTGGTCAATTATCAGAATGGGCCATTAGTGAAGGCATGGGCAACTCAGCAATGAATTAAAGATCCATCTTGCTTCTTAAAAACATTATTTGTGTCATTGTCTTCATTACATTAGCTTTGTGTTTTACTGCCTTGAAATGAAAAAAAAAAAAAAAAACGCACCAGAAATTACATTAGAACATGTAGAATTTAATAAGAAAATATTAAACAACACTTATTCAACAATCCAATATCAACAATCCACATAGCTTTTTACACTCGGGCTCTCATTTCAATCAGTACAAAAGGTATGGTCTCAGGTCAACTGTAGACCTGCATTAGTGACATTCGCTCTAGTTTTATAGAGATTTGTTAAACTGAACAATGAAATCTCAACACCGATTGAACAATTATCACTCAGGTTTTGTATAGATTTGTATACAAAATAAAACCTTATATTTAGTTCAGGCTTTGTATAGATTTGTAAAGATGAACAATAAAACCTAATATTAGTTCAGGCTTTGTATAGATTTGTAAAGATGAACAATAAAACCTAATATTAGTTCAGGCTTTGTATAGATTTGTAAAGATGAACAATAAAACCTAATATTAGTTCAGGCTTTGCATAGATTTGTAAAAGATGAACAATAAAACCTAATATTAGTTCAGGCTTTGTATAGATTTGTAAAAGATGAACAAATGAAACCAGAACAAGAACATTTATCAACTGATTGAAACAGAACTGATTGAACGAACCATTGATTTTTAAAAGATCAGATCAAGTAATGATAGAAAAAGAAATAATCACCCTTCTCCCTTATAACCCTAGCGACCTCCACATCCTTGTAAATTCTTTGCACAAGAAGGTCCTCCTCTGCAAAAACCACAAAATTGCACCACTGCATTCCAGTGATAAGCAGCTGGCCTTGCACCTGCCAATAGTAGCTGTGGCCTGGCTTCAGGCGCAAGGCGCCATTCTGCATGTGCAGGTACCCACAGTCCACATAGCTCTTCACGTTGGGGCACTTCACCTCCACCAGCCCGAATGGGGGTGCCTCCGTCGGATCAAAAACGACACCATCTGGAGAGGATCCGAGCCAGGGAGCATCTGGATGGATGACAAATCCTGATGGCCACACTGTAAAACCCAACAAGTTAGGGTAACTCAAAAGTTTGAGGAAACTGATTGCCTTAAAACATTTAAGTTTTTTTTAAACTAATAGTGATGAGTACTCTGAACTTATTTCAGTTGAGTTCACTAAATAAGATATACATTGCAGTTAAGTAATTAAGTGATTAATTAAGTGCTGATTGAGCATTGGTGATGAACACCTGCTGTTAACAAACAGAATCACTGACAGAAAGAGAAACAAAAGAACTACAACTGACTTTAGACACATGCTTAGATGAAATCAACTGAAATAAAATACATTAAATCTCAAGATCTGATTAAACAACCCCACAAACAGCATCACCAGCTCCACTTATTAATAACCAGACTGACTTTATTTCTGTCAGACATCTACAGAAGATCTTATTGAGAATTAACTAAGGTTTAGATGTTGATTTATTTTCATTTGAAGTAACCATGTTAGAGATCAGTGTCTGCTTTAGTTGGGCTCTTGACGCTTGACTTCTGTGTTAGTTTTGTTCTTTATTTCTCTCTGGCTGTTGTAATCATGTGTTTTTCAAACATATTTGTTACAACTCAAAAGCCAGAGGAAGTGATCAGTAGTTGGTTGTTATATTATAATGACAATCATCTTAGTGAGCTGATCTCATTGAGAATAAACACAACTCATTGTGTGCCTAACCTCTGGTTAAATGAATGTATTGATTATAGTAAAAGTGATTCTAAAAGCCACTGGTTCTGTGACAGTTAATATAAAGGACTTTCCAAACAGTTTGTCCACAAAAAGTTTTAATCTATGGCAGCAATTAGACTCACACAGACATCAAGAATCATGAACCTCAACAATGGTGACCATTAAAAAATATAATAATAATAATTTTGCAATGCATGCTGGGTACTAGCATAGTACAAAACTCATCCATGGCTCCCAGCATGCATTGCTGCATGATTTTTTTTAAATTTATTTTTTAATGGTCACCATTGTTGAGGTTCTAAGCTGGTTCTTGATGTCTGTGTGAGTCTAATTTCTGCCATAGATTAAAACTTTTGTGGACAAACTGTTTGGAAAGTCCTTTATATTAACTGACCTAGTCAATATGTTCATTCAATCAGAAATTAGACACGATGAGTCTATGTTAAATCTCTATGAGATCAGCTCACTAATAGATTGTCACTATAAATATATAACAACCAACTACTGATCATTTCCTCTTGGCTTTTGAACTATAACAATGGTTACACAACATGGTTACAACAACCACAGAAAAAGAAGAAACAAAACTACCAACACAGAAGTCAAGGGTCAAGAGCCCAACTAAAGCAGACACTGATCTCTAACATGGTTACTTCAATTGAAACAATAAATCAACATCTAAACCTTAGTTAATTCTCAATAAGATCTTCTGTAGATGTCAGTCTTGTTATTAATAAGTGGAGCTGGTGATGCTGTTTGTGGGGTTGTTTAATCAGATTTTGAGATTTAATGCATTTTATTTCAGTTGATTTAATCTAAGCATGTGTCTAAAGTCAGTTGTTGTTCTTGTGTTTCTCTTTCTGTCAGTGATTCTGTTTGTTAACATCAGGTGTTCATCACTAATGCTCAATCAGCAGTTAATCACTTAATTACTTAACTGCAATGTATATCTTATTTTAGTGAACTCAACTGAAATATGTTCAGTGCACTCATAATTGTTAGATTTAAAACTTAAAAGTTTTAAGACAATAAGTTCATCAAATGGTTTGAGTTACCGTGACTTGTTGGGCATATATCTTATTTAGTGAAGTCAAATGAAATAAGTTCAGAGTACTCATAACTATTAGTTTTAAAAAACTTAAATATTTTAAGACAATAAGTTTCCTCAAACGGTTTGAGTTAACCTAACTTGTCAGGTTTTTAAGGCAATCGGTTTACTCAAACGGTTTGAGTTACCCTAACTGTTGGGTTTTACAGTGCAGTAGTTGACATTTTTAATGTGGGCATATTCCTGAATAGCTACTGGCTCCAGAGTCAGCCCCCTCTTCATCAAGGCTGTCTGAACCCCACCTTTGCGGATGCGTTCTGCAAGGTTCTCTGCAGAGCTGTGACCTCGGACATGGCACACCTCCCGGAACCTGGAGGAGGTGAGCCTCATCTTCCTCAGGCTGTGCCACTCTGCGCTGCCACTCTGTTGATGGATCTTGCCATGTCGAAAGTGATGTTAAGCGACATTACATTTAGGTGTTGTTGGTGAGTGCACACAAAGGAACATGTGGTTGGGTCCAGCCTGTGACCATCTAACGGCAGGGGTGGTGGAGGGGGTGCGTCTGGGTGGTGTATGATTACCCTACTCACTGGCACTGGGTGCTGGTATGAAATAAGGCTGCCTTCTTGAACGGTCCCAAAGGCTGAATCGACGAGGGGGACATCACTACTTATGGAGAGTGTGGTAATTAGCGGAGCAAGGTCTGCCATGAAGTCCTGGTATGCCTCGTCGACCTTCAGGAAATCTGGGTCTGGCAAGTCCCCCCGCACTGCTTTGTAGCGCTTGCTCCTTTGAAAACAGTTAAGTCATAATTAAAAAAAAAAGAAACAATAACTCTCAAAACAAAAATAATCTGACAATGACTGCAGAATACATTATTACTTGACAGTGGTACATTAATATTGACGATTATCGTCTGGAAACAGACTATTATAATCGACATTGCGATACTGGTGAGACAACGTCTATATTCGATAATATCGCCACATCGCACAGCCCTAATGGACAGTGAATATTACCTTACACCATCAGCAGCTGTGTACTGTCTTGACTTGGGTTTTGTTGAGATGAATACCATGTTACCCACTCTGCCTGGTTTCACACCCTATCAAGTAAACAAATAAATAAACAAACAAACAAATTATGTAATGATGCGCTTGTTTCGTCTTCGTTGTGCTTTTTAAACAAGGTGGGTAGAGTTTATATCCAATTTCAAAAATAAATGAAACATCAACAATTTATGATTAGCCTAAGTTCTGAATACTTACCAGTCTTCATGGTTTATGCTATCGGTGCTCAGTTTCTGTGCAGCTGAGGACAGGCGGTACTGCTTTCAGTTGCAACGTAGAGTATTTCGTAGTCTGATACAGCAGTGCAACACTATGGTTGCAGAGAGCGGTTCCAGCCACACAGGAGCACTCAGCCAAAGCAATTTGAAAAAAAATAAAAAACCCAGAACAAATAAGCCAGCCTCACTAATCTCTTAAAATATTTTCTTGGTATTATAATACAGTTTGAACAACAGTGTTAGTAAAGTGTTGAACAGGTTAGTATAGCCTAAATTGAGGGTACCAAATCAGCTCTTACCTCACACTGAATAATGTACCCATAATGAACAGGCCTACTTAAACTTATGCTCCAAAGAACGGGAGCAGTAACAACCAGTTTCGGGGTGTCCTTGAAAGTAAAGTTCAGGTTTAAATCAAATAAAGAGACTTAAGTTTTATTATTGTTATCCTACATCCACATCACCAACTGTAGCCACAAAAATACCCCAGGATCTGACTTAAACTGGTTTAACCCCCCCCCCCCCCCCCCCTCCTCATGCTTCTCATGCTTCCTCATGGACCTATAACAAACAGCCCTGACGGTCACCCTCCCTGCAGGGTCTTTGTTTGACACTGTGGGAATTCAACATCATTCATGTACACTCAAAAAAAGGTTTTGGTCTAAATTGTTCCAGTGTTCATGTGTTTCCACACTACAGAGTGTTCAAGTAGAATTGAAGCAGTGCTGGAGTTAAGGAGATAATTATGTGATGATTGATCATTAATGATGAACACCTGCTGTTATCAAGAAGAATCACCGAAGGAAAGAGAAACAAGAACTACAACTGACTTCAGCCACAGCTGAAGATGAAATCAACTGAAAAAAAAAGAAGACATTAAATCTCTCAAGATCTGATTAAACAGCTTCACAAACAGCATCAGATTGACTTTATTTCTGTCAGACTTCTAGAGAAGCTCTTATTGAGAATTAACAGAGGTTTGATGCTTTATTGTTTTGTTTGAAATCACCATCAAAGAGACCAGTGTTTCCTTTTGTTGGGCTCTGGGCTCTTGACCCTTGACATGTTGGTGTTAATATTACACTGGTTGCTTTAATTGTGTGTTTATATAGAACACACTTCGTTTAGCCAGCAAAGCTAAGAAAAAAAAAAAAAAAAGTTGAGGGCAAATAATCCACCGATCTCATTTCAAGTCCAACATCTGATTGTATGGATGTAGTACTGCTTTAAATGTAGTAGTCTTGTAAAATCAGATAATTTAAATAATTTACAAATCACTTCGTGCTCAAAAAGTTTTCATCTGTAACAATGCAAAGATCACAGACATCAAGAATCAGCGTATGAATCTCAACAATGGTGACAGTCAACAAAATGCTTCATGGGTACCAGCATAGTACAAGACTGTATTACATACAGCTAGCTTAAGCAAACACTGATCTCCATGATGGTGGCATCATTTTAACCAATAAAACATCAACATCTGATCCTCTGTAATTCTCAATAACAGCAGGTGTTCATCACTAATGCACAATCAACATTTAATTAGTCTCTCAATTATCTCTTAATTACCTCAACTCGTTGAGGTCTTGGGATTTGACTCGAAACTTGCTTGTGACTTGAAAGGAATGACTTGGTTCCTCCTCTGGTGAAATCAGCTGCTGAGTTCATGGGTGGAATAAACACATGGCAGGACTTTTACTTTCTGACCCTGGATTTGACACCTCTGGTCATAAATTAATCTATTACTTTTCCTACATAATTTTTTAACAGAAAAAGTGGTAAAATACCTATTTAGGAGTCTTAGACCTTTCCAACGATATATAGTTTGTCATGATTAGATTAGGATTTAATTGTAAAATAGTGAAGTAAAGGTAGGCGTCCCACAGGGTGGACGGTGACAGTTAAGAGGTTAAAATTCATAACTGACCCAGTCAACACGTGAGATCACGCGATGATCACAGTGACATCACACCATTCTCATACGGTGATCCTCACAGTGTGAGTAATATATGAACTCATTGTGAACTCAAAAAGATGAGCGGGGTTCTTATTTCTGTCAGACATCTACAAAAGCGCTTATTGAGAATGAACAGATTTAGATGAAGATGTTTTATTGTTTTGTTTGATGTTACCATCAATGTGAGTAGTGTTTGCTTTAGATGGGCTCTTGATCCTTGACTTTATAACATTATATTATATCTTATATTTTTTTTGGCTGCTGTAACTGTGTTTGAAAAACACATTGCAACCTGGTGATCTCAGTTTATTACTGATGATAACAGTGCTACCATCACCTACGTTCAGCCTGCAGTCTTTGTGAGGAGTTATTCATCTAAAGTTTTTATAATAGCTCTGTGATTATACAGTATAGGACCCAGCAGTGTCAATCGTTTATGAAGGATTTTAAAAGCATGACAAAACACAAACATTTTGAACTACTGTGTCATTTAAACACAAAGAGAGACATCAAGAATCAGTGTATGAATCTCAACAATGGTGACAAACAAAAGCTTCATGCTGCAATGCATGCTGGGTACCTAGTCTTTGTGCAGTGAGTGCACTTTGACCTCACATTAGTATGAGCACACAGTGAGGGTGCTGTGAGGTTACACTTTTAGCTCACTGTTACCTCACATTGTGACCTCATCACGCGTATCCTGTGAGCTCATGGGATTGTCAAATTGTTGACTGAGATTCATACTAGTGATGGGAAGTTCGGATCATTTTACTGACTCGGACCTTTGAGTCTCGTTCAGCAAAATGAACGAATCTTTTTTCGAGTCATTTCGTTCGTTTCGTTCATTTTAGCAAAATATAATTAAAATGTTACGTGTTATTTCCCTAACACATCTACTTATGCAAACGTTTATCACACTACAAACAATACAAACTATAATGCTATAAGAGACAGAAAAGATTAATTCATCGTTTACCTGGGTCTTCATTAGCTCACTTCACCTCTTATCTGACAAGCCTTCGGGTTTGAGTCGTTCGTTCATCACGTGACAGCCTCATACACTAACCAATGCAGTCAGAGCCGGAAAGAGAATTGATTAGTTCACCTGTTTCGAGTCATCGGGTTTGAGTCGTTCGTTCATCACGTGACAGCCTCATACACTAACCAATGCAGTCAGAGCCGGAAATAGAATTGATTAGTTCAACTGTTTCGAGTCATTGGGTTTGTGTCGTTCATTCTTTTATCACGTGACGTAACTTTGGGCAGAGAAATTAGTTAATTTACAACCTTCCTTACAAACGGGTGCATAGTCAATATTATTATTATTATTTACTCGTACAGTTATGTGATGCATTTCTGGTCTCAAATTATTGCTTTTCCATAATACTGAATGTAGTAATAAAGATAATAAAGAGTTGGTTATGCTTTAATTTAATTTAATTTATTTTTTTGGAGTCTAATCTTCATAAAATACAATACCTTGTTGTATTTATGTCTTTTGAGTTAACCCTTTAGATTAGACTATAGTGTTATACTTTTGTAACATATGACACTTTAGACATTAACACTGTGTACACACTCTTGAATTGTTTTTTTTTATTATTTTGTGCCAGAAAAAGCTTTAGCAAAGAGGATAACTATTCCAAAATGAATTAAAACAATTTAAATAAAAATACAAGAAAATTAAAATATACTAAAGCCACAGAGCCAGATCATAATCTTTAATATTTTAAATTAACATTAATCATTCATATTCAAAATGTTATTTGCTTTCACTTTATGTCATTGTGTCCTTTTTGACCAATCTTCTTATACAAACATTAGACCAATATGTCAAGTCTGCCTAGGAAAAACAATTATACCAGCAAAGTCAAAATTGGAGTAAAAATGAACAAACTATAAGTGCTTTGTAATTTTAGGCTTGGATTTTTTTATTATATAGTTATATTATATGTTTATTGATAGACAAAGACAGTGAAAGGACAAATCAATCAATATTTTATTTATAACAGGGTTTTATTTATTTATAAAATAACACAGATCCTCAAGAAACAGTAACAAAAACATAGTGACAGAAATGAACAGACCATTTTTATTTCTAGGAAAATGCTTATTACACATATTTTGATAATTTTTAAATATGATCCAAAATACAAAAAATACAGTACTTTATAGTATTTTACTGATCCGGCAAGTGGTCACGTGACCAATGAACGAACGACTCAAACCCGATGACTCGAAACAGTTGAACTAATCAATTCTCTTTCCGGCTCTGACTGCATTGGTTCGTGTATGAGGCTGTCACGTGATGAACGAACGACTCAAACCCGATGACTTGAAACAGGTGAACTAATTCCAGTACAGAACCTATAGGATGTTGCTCGTTCTTCCCGAGTCACATTAAAGATTTGTTCAAAATGAACGAATCGTTCAAGAACGACCCATCACTAATTCATACTCTATTTTTTGTACTTGATGTTAATAGCATTATGTAACTTGCATTACGTTTCACATCATAGAATCAAGCTATTATCTATTTTCTAGAATATAAGATGCATGTTTGCCATACTCATAATATAAATGATGAACTTTTAGTGAATGAGACCTATTGTGCTCTTTTGTTTAATTGTGTTTTGAATAATGTCTGTAACTAACTTTTCTTTTTCTGCTCTGGCTTATTTTTTTAAGGGTGACATTGATGCAGCTCCTGAACTTGCCATCAAAGGACTCTGTATCTATCTTAATGAGGACCCTAAAGATCTCATTCAGGAGTATGTGGTGAGTGGTTATAGCTTGACTGATGGAATCTGTACTATGTTCAACAAGCAATGCATTACTACATCTAAAAACCATGGTTTCATCTAATATGCACAATTTTTTGTTTTGGGTTCTAAAACTACCCTTACCAAAAAGAAGTATAATTTAAGTTAATTTTATTAAGTATACTTAAGTAAAGTATATTTTTATATTTTTAAGCATACTTTATGTAGTAAGTATACAAATATCAGTGTACTAGTAGTATACTTGTAAGTGTACTTTTTCTTTAAGTGAACTTTACATCATACTTTAAGTAAACTTCTATGTCCCTATTTAGGTATTAATTTGTATGTATTTTATTTGAATATCTGAACACACAAAGACCCGGCTAGAACAATTGGAGTGATACAAAATTGTGAAAGGGCATTCCTTTAGAGATACCAGTACAATATCTCACGGTTCTCACCTAATCAGATTTGAGAACCAGAACAAACTGTTGTATAAACTATTATATACAATATATTTAGACTTTTATAAGTCTAAATATATTATATATTAAGTATAAGTCAAGTATACGTGTGTCATTTTAAGTATATTTCTGAGAAGTACATAAAAGTATACTTTCCTATTTTTTAGTTTAAAAGTATACTAATAGCACACTTGAATAAACTTATTTTTTTGTGAGGGTAACCTCATTTTTGTAGTTCTTAAGTCAAAATATAATGTACACTAACAATTTGATGGTCCTTTCTTTAAGTAATATTCCATTATGCCTTTTAATAGGACAGGACAGTAGATTGGGGTCACTGCAAGCACTGGCATTTTCTAAAAATGACTTGCCTAGTAAGATACAAAAAAGCTACCCCTCATATTTCTTGTTCATGTGTTAAATACATATTCATCTTGTTTTCTACATTTAGGACATGGAAGAAGATCTTTTACAGAGTGCCATTGAGAAGACCACCATGGGCATCTTCGTGATAAAGGACTCTGCAGACAATGAAGCCCATGATGTGGGAATTGTGCTAGAGGGTGTGACAGTGCTTCAGGACCTTGACAGCATGGCTTTTGCAACATCAATGTTGTTCGGTCTAATTTATACTCTGAAAGGGATAGTTCACCCAAAAATGAAAATTTTATGTTTATCTGCTTACCCCCAGGGCATCCAAGATGTAGGTGATTTTGTTTCTTCAGTAGAACACAAAGGAATATTTTTAATTCAAACCGCTGCAGTCTGTCAGTCATATAATGCCAGTCAATGGGCATATAATCTTTGAGAGAAAAAAAAAAAACATGCACAGACAAATTCAAAATAAACCTTGCAGCTCGTGACGATACATTGATGTCCTAAGACACGAATCCATCGGTTTGTGAGAGAAACTGAACAGTACTTATATCATTTTTTACCTCTGATAAAGCTCAATGTCCGACTGTCACAACATCCGGTGCGTAACGAGTCAACCTGCTCTGGCACATAGATATATATACACAGATGCCTCATTAGCGACTGTTTCTATGGGCTGTGATACGTAAGGATCAGAGGTGGGACTTTCAAGTCACAATCAAGTCTTCAAGTCAAATCCCAACTCCTCAAAGAGTTAAAATTAATGAGATAATTAAGTGACTAATTAAATGATGATTGAGCATTAGTGATGAACACCTGCTGTTAACAATCAACATCACTGAAGAAAAGAGAAACACAAGAACTACAACTGACTTCAGCCACAGCCTTGGATGAAATCAACTAAAAAAAATAAAAAAACACAATGCCACCATAAATGTGGTCAAGGTTTGATTTAGTTGGTCTCTTGACTCTTTTACCTGTTCAAAATAATTTGTTTCTAAGCAGTTGCAATAGTATTTCACAGCATTGCTGAATCAATCAATGTTCAACTTCTTCCCCAATTTTTGAACATTGTGAATGATATGTATGGGAAGAGAGTTCTCTTTTCTGTGTGATGTTATAACTGTGTATTGAATTGAATGATAAATAAATGTTTTTAAAACGGAAGAAAAAAAAGGTTTATCCAGGGCGAGTGGGAATCTCGACTGCATAATTTATGGTAGTGGGGGGCTGAGTTCGCGCTCTCCCCTGAAAGAGCTGGTGAATAAATAAATCTTTTTTTTTGCTTTTGAAAAAAAAAAAAAAATAAAAAAAAAAATTGCTGAATCAAGTCTTAGCAGGTTATACTTCCTGCTTATAACTCATGATGAACGAACATCATGAAGTGTTTTTTTATTTTTGGTTTATTGACCGACATTCAGGTAATACTGAACATCAAAAAATATATATGCATAATTTAAGAAATGCCACTGTAATGCTTCAATATTGGATAGAAAAAAAACGCATCTGGCTTTTAGACATGAACACTTATCATACGATCCTCAACAGTGGTGACAATAATTGTTCATACTGCAGAGCATGATGGGAGTTTTTACAATGGTGTTACCCAGCATGCATTGCAGCATGAAGCATTTTGTTGATTGTCACCATTGTTGAGATTCATATGCTGGTTCTTGATGTCTGTGTGTCTCTAAATACTAATGGAATTCAAATATTTGTATGCATTACATTGTTTTGAAAGTCATTCAGTGTACCTATTAGATCAACACTTTCTTTGCATGCTGTATAGTTTCACAGTGTTGATTATTAAGAACCCAAACATATAAATGAACTATTCATAATATAATTATGAATGAATTTTGATATTAGTAAGGCCAGCTCATTTCATCACATAAAAACCGCTAATAGCTGCTCACCGTAGAGCACTGATCTCTCTACTTCACAACACCACAGGCACTGTTACAGACATAGATCTAATATAGAAGTCAAGGGTCAAGAGCCCAAGTAAAGCACACACTGATCTACATGATGGTGGCATCATTTTAACCAACATCATTGGCATCAACATCTGATCCTCTGTAATTCTCAATAACAGCAGGTGTTCATCACTAATGCACAATCATCATTTAATTAGTCTCTTAATTATCTTATTAACTTTAACTCTTTGAGGACTTGGGATTTGACTCAAAGAGTTAAAGACTTGAAAGTCTCACCTCTGGCATTAGACACTGGAATATCATACACCTTTATATAATATATACTTGAAAAAAAAAGCCTTCCAATGCAAATGTAAGAATGGTTCAGTGTACTGATTTCTTATCAAAGCCACTTTGTGCTCAGAAAGGAAAGTCAGAGAGAAAACAAGGACAAGGAGGAGAGATGGAAATAAACCACCACACATCAGGAAAGATGGGCATAAATTCAAATATATCTTGTCCTGGGGAAGTTTCCGCACAGGTTAATCTTTGTACCATATTTAAATCTAAAGCTCAGTGTTTTTCACATGATTTTCTCACACGGCCATACAATTTTTATAAAGAGATCTGCTAAGCAGCCAAAGCTTTGTTAGTCTGACCTCTGATAATGTACAATGCAAACATTTAATTTATTAATCAAATGCTGTATGAATGCAATCTGGAGACAAAGACATTCTAAATGTGTGTGCTTGGGATTCAGAGGAGCACTTGTGAATATTTGATAATGCTTTTTTTTGTCTGTTGAGGTAGATTTGTAATGTGGCCGATATAATGACTGAGACATCAGGTGCGGCAAATGATTCCATTTATCTGTCTCTAAATGACATGTAAAAGATGAGGATATATTTGCACTTCTACACTGATGCCAATAAACATTGTCCTAATCCGAGCTGGGTAGATTATACAAATTGTAGTCCATTACATACAGGTGCTGGTCATATAATTAGAATATCACCAAAAAGTTGATTTCACTAATTCCATTCAAAAAGTGAAACTTGTATATAATATTCATTACACACAGACTGATGTGTTTCAAATGTTTATTTCTTTTAATTTTGATGACTATAACTGACAACTAAGGAGAATCCCAAATAATAAATATCTCAGAAAATTAGAATATTACTTAAGACCAATACAAAGAAAGGATTTTTAGATATCTTGGTCAACTGAAAAGTATGAGCATGTACAGCAGTCAATACTTAGTTGGGGCTCATTTTGCCTGAATTACTGCAGCAATGCGGCGTGGCATGGAGTCGATCAGTCTGTGGCACTGCTCAGGTGTTATGAGAGCCCAGGTTGCTCTGATAGTGGCCTTCAGCTCATCTGCATTGTTGGGTCCGGTGTCTCATCTTCCTCTTGACAATACCCCACAGATTCTCTATTGGGTTCAGGTCAGGCGAGTTTGCTGGCCAATTAAGAA
>NC_081155.1:47647207-47672720 GCF_012432095.1 Onychostoma macrolepis
AAATGTTTGATCTTTTCAGCGACATTTGATTGACTTAGTAGTTATAATTTATTTGTTTCCTTTTCTCCATGTTAGTGACTACATGCTTACACTGACACCATTTTTAATACTTGACCCTCAAAGTGGTACAAATTAAATGAAAGAAGCCAAAAGCCTGCAAATACCTTTGGTAGGACAGTTTGTTTTAAAAGTAATTTGGCTTGTTTAGCTCCACAACATTAATGATGGTAAATTATCATAGTTGGTGTTGCTTAAAACCACAATAAACACACACACTGCATTTTTCCAAAACAGAGAATTTTTCCAAATGAGAAAAACAAGTATGAAAGAGAGGACTTGGTGAGTACCAAGTGGAAACCTGGCACAATCAACATTCATTTCAGGAGGATGGTTCCAGCTGTGGTGTCTTTGTGATGCTGGTAAATGGAGGGGGAAAGTGGTTTACATAAACACTGTCTTCACCTTTTCCCATATGACACTGTGTCTATTAATTTTCATTGCTGTCCTTCTAGAAGGGTCCATTTTGGTACTTTAAAAGTACATATTAGCAGAGGCGGACAATCCAGGGGTCAGAAAGTAAAAGTCCTGCCATATTTTTGTTCCACCCATGAACTCAGCAGCTGATTTCACCAGAGGAGGAACCAAGTCATTCCTTTCAAGTCACAAGCAAGTCTCAAGTCAAATCCCAAGTCCTCAAAGAGTTAAAGTTAATGAGATAATTAAGTGACTAATTAAATTATGATTGTGCACTAGTGATGAACACTTGCTGTTATTGAGAATTACAGAGGATCAGATGTTGATGTTTTATTGGTTAAAATGATGCCACCATCATGGAGAGCAGTGTTTGCTTTAGTTGGGCTCTTGACCCTTTTAGTAAATCAAAGTAATTTGCTTTTAAGCAAGTGCAATGTTGTTTCACAACAAACATTTGTGCATTGCTGAATCAAGAACTTGATGTAGCAGATTAGTTTGCGCTTTCTGCTTTTAAATAATTTGAATGAGCATCATGAAGGTGTCTTGCTTTGGTTTATTGAGTAATATTCAGCTATTGCTGAATTTCACGAAAAAAAAAGTCCTACCAAACAAATGCTACTGTAGTGATTACATATTAGGAGGACGAACAGCATTAGCTCAGGCTTTTAGACATGAACACTTATCATATGATCCTCAACGGTGGTGACAATAATAATTCATACTGCAGTGTATGATGGGAGTTTTTACTATGGTCTTACCCAGCATACATTGCAGCATGAAGAATTTTGTTGGTTGTCACCATTGTTGAGATTCATATACTGGTTCATTATGTCTGCGTGCGTCTAAATACCAGAAGAGTTTAAGTCTTTATATGCGTTAAATACAGTCGATTTCAAATGAATTCATCATAGCTATTAGAACAACAAGTTTCTTGCACGCCATTTCACAAGGTTGATTTTTCAAAACCTAAACATACAACACAAAGAAGAAAAAAACAAACAATCCATACAGCTGTAAAAGCATGGTTTCTCATTGTGCAGCCCTGATCTCTTCACTTTACAGCAACACATGTAATGCTGCAAAGAGAGATCTAACACAGGAGTCAAAGGCCAAGAGCCCAACTATAGCACACACTGATCTCCATGATGGTGGCATCATTTTAACCATTAAAACATTAATATCTGATCCTCTGTAATTCTCAATAACAGCAGGTGTTCATCACTAATGCACAATCATAATTTAATTAGACACTTAATTATCTCATTAACTTTAACTCTTTGAGGACTTGGGATTTGACTTGAGACTTGCTTGTGACTTGAAAGGAATGTCTTGGTTCCTCCTCTGGTGAAATCAGCTGCTGAGTTCATGGGTGGAATAAACACATGGCAGGACTTTTACTTTCTGACCCTGGATTGTCCGCCTCTGCTAATATGTACTTTTAAAGTACCAAAATGGACCCTGTAGGTACAGACATGTACCTTTTTGAAAGGGTACAGCCCCAGTGACAGCTTCTGTACCTTTATTTCTGAGAGTGTTCAGTGCCTCAACATTAATCTGCTACCAGAAGAACAAGCATGGATTTGTGATGTGTGTTTGTAAGCTATTTAGTTAGAGGAGCTGATGCTGAAAGTGTTCAAATTGTAAGAAAATTGTTTTGCACTGATAAGGGACAACGCAAACTACGAAAACATATTTTATTACATAAACAGTTTATACATAGAAAATACTTAAATTTTCGATTCATCAAAATATCCACCATTAGCAGCTATTACAGCTCATTCATAAAACAGGTTAATTGTATTCAAAACTTAATTGGCAATCAATTGTTGAAGCTATTAAGGTGTGCTGACCCAAAAATATTTTAAAAACCTGGGCCAAGTTTAAACCAGTAACCAGGCATCACAGCTGGCAAAGGGGCATGTCTGACTTTGACATGTATATATTGCCATTATTATGTAATCAAAATGAAAATTATTATTGCTGGTCTTCAATGATAATGTCAAGTTACTTTAATGTACAGTATTTGCACCAAAAAAATGATAAGGATTTATGCTGATGTCATCCAAAACCACACTTTGCCAGGGGTCTTTCCAAACTTTTGGAGGACAGTGTATGTGTGTATTTTCATTCTCATCCTATTTTTTATTGTCTGTGTGTTGTCTCTGCTGGAAGCCTGTGACACTAAAACAAACTCATTGTATGCGCAAGCATACTTGGCAATAAAGCTCTTTCTGATTCTGATTCTGATAAATGTGTATTGCCTATTTGATATGTCATGGAAATACAATTTTTTTTTTTAGTATTCTGTTTATGTTTCATATTGTTGTGGTGCTTGTTGTCTTCTGCTGGCCCTTTATGTGAATGTAGTTGTTAAAAGCACACTTGCATTTGTGAGGAGGAATAAATGTGACATTTGATATTTTGATAGTTCACTTTTATTTATTATCTACAAAATGCTTACAAGGCCTAAAATGTTTATTTCCTAATTAGGATGCAAGAATGCTATAAGTAGTATTTTTTTCTGGCCAGGAAATCTTTACCAGACTGCAGCAACAGTGTACTTTGAACAAGCTTTGGAGCTGTTTGTTCCACCGTATAAGATTTGAGCTGTATATATAGCTGCATTTCACAGTCAACTAAATGCAATAAATATGCCAATCCCCATGGTGTAGTGTGTTATTTGGAGTGTGCATAATAACATCAAAGTGGTTTGGTGTTAACTTGGGTAGCGAAAAGTTATTGATACTTTAATTTGCAGGTAGGATTGTGGATGGACCTTCAGCACCACATATGTGGACAGCGCCATGTCATACAAACATAGCCAAGTTCATTTGAGGTTTAATGCTTAGCAGTAGTATATTCAGTAAGTTTAGAGAAAGACATTGCAGACCTTTTTTAATTTCTACCATCACTGTTTTCTATGGGGTTCTCCTTTGACACAACTTCCAGTTCAATAGCTTTCGAAAGGAGGCACACACCGTTACAAAACAAGTTTCTAAATATTTATCTGACCTTGTAGAACATAGCAGAAATCTTTAAAGTACAATTATTTGCTCTAAATGTTACAACTGCAACATTTCTGTATTCTATGGGTTTCTTCATAGAGACAACTTCCAGTTCAATAACTTTTGAAAAGAGGCTCACACCATTACAAAACAAGTTTCTAAATATTTAGCTGACCCTTTTCAACATATAAGAAGTCTTTAAAGTACATGTATTCACTGTAAAAAATGATTCACTATATTTACTCAATAAAATTGTGTCAACAGATTACAAGCAATATTATTAATTAAATTCAACACAAAAAAATTAATTAGAATTAATCAAATGAGATGCTTATAAATTAATCATTCAAAATGAGTAAAATAGCACAAACAAATTAAGTAAAATTTAAACAAAATATTGATTTCACTGGCAAAAAAAAAAAAAAAACTCTATGCTAATGAATAGTATGCATGCCAGGCCAGTAGTTGGCGATGAAGAAACACCTAAAAATGTAATACACATGCACATGGCGTCACCTTTTCACAAATTCATGTTTTGTTGTTCACATGGAGATGATACAGGCATTGTGTTCAAAAGCTTGTGTTTCCAGGCCCCCAAAAACAGTTATTGAAGACACCTGATGTTAACACACAGAATCACTGAAGGAGAAAATCTGAATTTTAGGTTACCATTACGGTGGTCAATGTTTGCTTTAGTTGGGCTCTTGACCCTTGATTCTTTAACATTAGATTTTGTTTGGCTGCTGTTACAGAGTTAAACAACAGTTAGACAAGCCAAATGAGAAGGTGGTCTGGTGGTGTTGATTATGCATTGTCATCATCATTTGACCTGAATCTCTGAATTAGATTTACTTTGATTGCAGCAGTCCTGTAATTCTACAGTATAAGATCTGAAGTTTCAGTATAACCCAAAGGGTTTCTTAAAATTGTTTTTAGGCACACTCTGACATCAAGAATCAGAGTATGAGTCTCAACAATGGTGATAAACAGCATATTCAGATAAACAGATCAACTCTGAACGTCACAAAACAAACTACTAAAAATATGCAATGCATGATGGGAGCTATTGATGAGTTTTGATTGGTGGCACCCAGAATGCACTGCAGCATTTGATGGTCACCATTGTTGAGGTTCTCACGCTGATACTTGATGTCTGTGTGTCTAGATGAAAGCTTTTTTTTATTATTTGATTTGAAGAACTTTTAAATCTCTGTTTATGCTGAAAATTTCAGACATTACACTGCACAATCACAGGATGACAGAAACCGATACGGTAAATCCAACTCAGCGATACAGGTCAGATGATGATGATGTCAAAACATAACCAACACCACCCGATCACCTTTTCTCTTGGCTTGTCTTAACTGTTGTCTAACTCAGTTACAGCAGCCAAACAAAATCTAATGTTAAAGAGTCAAGGGTCAAGAGCCCAACTAAAGCAAACATTGACCACCGTGATGGTGACCCAATGGTAAAACATGATTTTCTCCTTCAGTGATTCTGTGTTAACATCAGGTGTCTTCAATAATTCAGTTTTGGGGGCCTGGAAACACAAGCTTTTGAACAAGATGCCTGTATCATCTCCATGTAAACAACAAAAACATGAATTTGTGAAAATATGCATGCATATTACGTTTTTGCGCAGTGTTTCTTGATCGCCAACTACTGGCCTGGCATGCATAACATAGTATCACTAGCATAGTGTTTTTTGTCCAATGAAACCAATATTTTTGTTTACATTTTACTTCATTTGTTTGTGCTATTTTACTCATTTTGAATGGATAATTTATAAGCATCTCATTTGATTAATTCTAATTAATTGTTTTGTGTTGAATTTAATTAATAATATTGCTTGTAATCTGTTGACACAATTTTATTGAATAAATATAGTGTATCACTTTTTACAGTGCATGTTACAGAGAGATGTGGGAAAAGTATCATTTAGAGCGATTTCTTGTAGTTTGAAGACTTCTGATATGTTGTACAATTTCAGCTAAATATTTAACAACTAGTTTTGTAAGGGTGTGAACCTCTTTTCAAAAGTTATTGAACTGAAAGGTGTCTCAATGAAGAAACCCATCTAACAGAGATGTGGGAAAAGTATCATTTAGAGCGATTTCTTGTCCTTTAAGGAGTTCTGCTATGTTGTACAATTTCAGCTAAATATTTAGACATGTGTTTTGTAAAGGTGTGAGCCTCTTTTCAAAAGTTATTGAACTGGAAGGTGTCTCTATGAAGAAACCCATCTTACAGAGAGATGTGGGAAATGTATCATTTAGAGCGATTTCTTGTCCTTTAAGGAGTTCTGCTATGTTGTACAAGGTCTGATAAATATTTAACAACTTGTTTTGGAACAGTGTGAGCCTCTTTTCAAAAGTTATTGAACTGGAAGGTGTGTCAATGAAGAAAAACTTTGAATACAATGTTGGTAGAAATTACACATGTAAATAAAACAATTATAGAATATGTGAGTGAGGCACAATTTATTTATAAAACATCTTAAAGAAAGTTTAGCCATTACTTTATGAAGTGTTGACCCAAAATACCATGCTTTCTGAGTTCTTGTCAAGAATCTGATGGATTCAGTACCATGGACAGTGATATTTCTGCAGGACTGTAAACATCAATCAATGCACATGAATTGTGATATTGTCAGAGTGTAATGTTAAATAAAGATTTCATACAACAGGAAAACATAAAAGTTATTTTAGCAATTATTTTCATCTCAACTCAACAATTGGAGAATACTGTTACAATGTTAAGTGTTTAGCACACTTAAAACCAGAAAAAAACCAGAGGTGAATAACACAGCAAGACATGGGCTGCAGTATGTTCTGTAGGGTCCAGACAAGATGTTCCAACTTGCTTTGGAGCAGTCGACCCATGCTTTCAGAACCTATAGAAATAAATCATATATGTCATTGTTAACACCAACACAGTTCTTGCTCATTTTGAGGCAAAGAAATAAATAAAAATCATTATAAATTTAAATTAGACATTAACTATGTTCAGGAGATTACACATGATTTACCACACTGTAAAACCCAACAGTTAGGGTAACTCAAACCATTTGAGTAAACCGATTGCATTAAAAACCTGAAAAGTTAGGTTAACTCAAACCGTTTGATGAAACTTTTGTCTTAAAATATTTAAGTTTTTAAAACTAATAGTTATGAGTACTCTGAACTTATTTCAGCTGAGTTCACTAAATAAGATATATGCCCAACAAGTCACGGTAACTCAAACCGTTTGAGTAAACCGATTGACTTAAAACCCAAGTTAGGGTAACTCAAACAATTTGATGAAACTTATTGCCTTAAAACATTTAAGTTTTAAATCTAACAATTATGAGTGCACTGAACTTATTTCAGTTGAGTTCAGTTAAGTGATTAATTAAGTGCTGATTGAGCATTAGTGATGAACACCTGCTGTTAACAAACAGAATCACTGAAGAAAAGAAACACAAGAACAACAACTGACTTCAGCCATTGCTTTAGATGAAATCAACTGAAATAAAATACATTAAATCTCAAGATCTGATTAAACAACCCACAAACAGCATCACCAGCTCCACTTATTAATAACCAGACTGACTTTATTTCTGTCAGACATCTACAGAAGATCTTATTGAGAATTAACTAAGGTTTAGATGTTGATTTGTTTCATTTGAAGTAACCATGTTAGAGATCAGTGTCTGCTTTTGTTGGGTTCTTGACCCTTGACTTCTGTGTTAGTAGTTTTTTCTTTTCTCTGGCTGTTGTAGTCATGTGTTCCTCGAACATATTTGTTGCAACTCAAAAGTCCAGAAAATTATTAGTTAGTTGTTATATATTTATAATGACATATATATAGTGAAAATAGGCTCATTGTGTGTCTAGTCTCTGATTAAATGGATGTTGTATTAATTATAGTAAAAGCGATTCTAAGAATCACCAGCTCTGTGACAGTCAGTTAATATAAAGGACTTTCTAAACAGTTTGTCTACAAAAGTTTGAATCTATGTTACAAATTAGATTCACACAGACATCAAGAATCAGCTTATGAACCTCAACAATGGTGACCATTAAAAAAAAAATTAATGCTGCAATGCATGCTGGGTACTATCATAGTACAAAACTCATCCATGGCTTCCAGCATGCATTGCAGCATTAATTTTTTTTAATGGTCACCATTGTTGAGGTTCATAAGCTGATTCTTGATGTCTGTGTGAGTCTAGTTTCTGCCGTCGATTCAAACTTTTTGCGGACAAACTGTTTAGAAAGTCCTTTATATTAACTGACTGTCACAAAACCACAGGCTCTTAGAATCACTTTTACTGTAATCAATACAACATCCATTTAATCAGAGAGTAGACACACAATGAGTCTATCTTCACTCTCAATGAGATTAGCTCACTTACAGATGATCGTCATTACAAATATACAACAACCAACTACTGATCATTTCCTCTGGGCTTTTGAGTTGTAACAAATATGTTCGAGGAACACATGACTACAACAACCAGAGGAAAAAAAACAACTAACACAGAAGTCAAGGGTCAAGAGCCCAACTAAAGCAGACACTGATCTCTAACATGGTTACTTCAATTGAAACAAATCAACATCTAAACCTTAGTTAATTCTCAATAAGATCTTCTGTAGATGTCTGACAGAAATAAAGTCAGTCTGGATATTAATAAGTGGAGCTGCTGATGCTGTTTGTGGGGTTGTTTAATCAGGTTTTGAGAGATTTAATGTATTTTATTTCAGTTGATTTCATCTAAGGCTGTGTCTGAAGTCAGCTGTTGTTCTTGTGTTTCTCTTTTTTTCAGTGATTCTGTTTGTTAACAGCAGGTGTTCATCACTAATGCTCAATCAGCACTTAATTAATCACTTAACTGAAAACTTAAATGTTTTAAGGCAATCGGTTTACTCAAAAGGTTTGAGTTACCCTAACTTGTCGGGTTTTACAGTGCAGTTGTATGTATTGCTACAAAGTTACACTTCATGTACAAGTTCATTATTTGTCATTTCCTAAACGTCCCTTCAAACAGCATAATTATATTGCAGTTTTTATTTTTATTTTTTTTATTGTTGCTAAAGGAGCATTAGAAGGCATAATGGGAGTGATATTTCTGATACAAGTAATTGTCTCTTTGCACACAATTAAAAAATATATAACTTTTTAGACGGTCCCTATCTTGCTTTCCACTCTACATTGGACATTCGGCGGACATTCGCAAGTAAATATGCCATTAAAACAATACTTGGCCATTTTGTTCGATTGTGAAAAAAAGGTAGTAGGTTGACAATGATGTCGCTGAATCAAATTTGCAAAAGAAACATGTTTTTCACATATAATTAGAAAGTTATTGAACGCGGAAATGTTGTGAATGTTGTGAATGTGCGAATATGAAACTTGGGTAAAGTTGGTTTCATATTCGCACATTCACAACATTTCCGCGTTCAACAACAAAAATTTTTAACATCACTGTATTCTATGGATTTCTTACCTTCCATCCAAAAACATTACATTATCTAAATGTATTTATTACTGTAACGCCTGAAAATAGTAACTTCTTTAATTAATGGATTTATTTATACACTGTAAAAAATAAAAGTTGAGTTAACTTAAAAAAATAAAGCAACCAGCTGCAAAGCTTTTTTGAGTTTACTGAACTTCAGGCCTATAGGCTTACAGTGCTGTAAAAAAAGAAGAAGTTCAAAAAAGGAAGTTGAGCCAACTTAAAATTTTAAGGCAACAAACTTCAGCAGATTTTTTGAGTTTTCTCAACTTGCTGTTTTAAGTTCATACAACAAAAATTTGAGAATCTCCCACAAAAAAGTAACTTAAAAAAGTAAGTGTTCATGCTGCCTTAAAATGTCAAGTTTTGTGAACTTAAATTGTGAAGTTGTCTTAACTAAGAATAAAGCTGAATAGACTAAAATGCGTTAGTGATGAACACCTGCTGTTAACAAACACAATCACTGACAGAAAGAGAAACACAACATGCTTAGATGAAATGAACTGAAATAAAATACATTAAATCTCTCAAAATCTGATTAAACAACCCCACAAACAGCATCACCAGCTCCACTTATTACATTTTTTTTTTTTACATTTTAAATCATGCTGCAATGCATGCTGGGTACTAGCATAGTACAAAACTTATCCATGGATCCCAGCATGCATTGCAGCATGATTAAAAAAAAAATGTAACAGTCACCATTGTTGAGGTTCACAAGCTGATTCTTGATGTCTGTGTGAGTCTAATTGTTCCCATAGATTAAAACTTTTTTCTATTTTGTGGACAAACTGTTTGGAAAGTCCTTTCTATCAACTGACTGTCGCAGAACCAGTGGCTCTTAGAATCACTTTTACTATAATCAATACAACATCCATTGAGTCAGAGATTAGACACACAATACGTCCATGTTAACGCTAAGATGAGATCAGTTCACTAGCAAATGATCGTCATTATAAACAAATAACAACCAACTACTGATTATTTTCTCTAGGCTTTTGATTTGTAATAAATATGTTGGAAGAACACATGGTTACAACAGCCAGGGGGGGAAAAAACAGCTAACACAGAAGTCAAGGGTCAAGAGCCCAACTAAAGCAGACACTGATCTCTAACATGGTTACTTCAAATGAAACAAATCAAAATCTAAACCTTAGTTAATTCTCAATAAGATCTTCTGTAGATGTCTGACAGAAATAAAGTCAGTCTGGTTATTAATAAGTGGAGCTGGTGATGCTGTTTGTGGGGTTGTTTAATCAGATCTTGAGATTTAATGTATTTTATTTCAGTTCATTTCATCTAAGCATGTTGTGTTTCTCTTTCTGTCAGTGATTGTGTTTGTTAACAGCAGGTGTTCATCACTAACGCTCAATCAGCACTTAATTAATCACTTAATTACTTAACTGCAAGTTTTAAAACTTACATGGTTTAAGCCAAAGCGAATTGGTTTACCCAAACGGTTTGAGTTAACATGACTAGTCGGGTTTTACAGTGAACTTGTCATTTTAAATTTTTAAAGTGATATTGTTCATTGCACTTTAGTCTATTCAGCTTTATTCTTAGTTAAGACAACTTCACAATTTAAATTCACAAAACGTAAATGATGTTTATTGCACTTGTTTTTGTAAGTCCTGTCAACTTTATTGTCAGTTAAGACAACTTCACAATTTAAGTCCACATAACTTGACATTTTAAGGCATTTTAAGTTTGTTGCCTTAAAAATTTAAGTTGGCTCAACTTTTCTTTTTTTTTTAACAGTGTAGGCCTGAAGTTCAGTAAACTCAAAAAAGCTTTGCAGCTGGTTGCTTTATTTTTAAGTTAACTCAACTTTTTATTTTTACAGTGTAGAGGAATTATTTGCTTTAAAGAACTCTGAAACCATTATGAGCAAAGTGTAATACAGAAATGTTGCAATTGTACCATTTAGAGCAAATACTTGTACTTTAAAGACTTCTGATATGTTGAAAAGGGTCAGCTAAATATTTAGAAACTTGTTTTGTAACGTTGTGTGCCCCCTTGGAAAGCTATTGAACTGGAAGTTGTGTCAAAGGAGAACCCCATAGAAAACAGTGATGGTAGAAATTAAAAATGGTCTGCAATGTCTTTCTCTAAACTTACTGAATATACTACTGCTAAGCTTTAAACCTCAAATTAACTTGGCTATGTTTGAATGACATGGCGCTGTCCACATATGTGGTGCTGAAGGTCCATCCACAATCCTACCTGCAAATTAAAGTTTCAATAACTTTTCGCTACCCAAGTTAACACCAAACCACTTTGATGTTATTATGCACACTCCAAAGAACACACTACACCATGGGGATTGGCATATTTATTGCATTTAGTTGACTGTGAAATGCAGCTATATATACAGCTCAAATCTTATACGGTGGAACAAACAGCTCCAAAGCTTGTTCAATTTCTAGCGATTATCGCCGATTTGATTGCACAGCTACTATTTAAACTAAACTGAGCTAGACAATGACATCTCTGAATTCAATAATGAAATGCCTTTAACTGAAAATTGAGTGTTTAATCTTATCATTATACATTACTGACACTCTATCCTCCAATTTGATACTGTTAAGTGCTTTGACACAATCTGCATTGTAAAAGCGCTATATAAATAAAGGTGACTTGACTTGACTTGACTTCAAAGTACACTGTTGCTGCAGTCTGGTAAAGTTTTCCTGACCAGAAAAAAAATATAATTGTTTAGCATTCTTGCATCCTAATTAGGAAATAAACATTTTAGGCCTTGTCAGCATTTTGTAGATAATAAATAAAAAGAGAACTATCAAAATATCAAATGTCACATTTATTTCTCCCTCACAAATGCAAGTGTGTTTTTAAAAACTACATTCACATAAAGGGCCAGCAGAAGACAACGAGCACCACAACAATATGAAACATAAACAGAATACTAAAAAAAAAAAAAAATGTATTTCCATGACATATCAAATAGGCAATACACATTTATCAGAATCAGAATCAGAATCAGAAAGAGCTTTATTGCCAAGTATTCTTGCTCATACAAGGAATTTAATTTAGTGTCACAGGCTTCCAGCAGAGACAACACACAGACAATAAAAATAGGATGAGAATAAAAATACACACATACACTGTCCTCCAAAAGTTTGGAAAGACCCCTGGCAAAGTGTGGTTTTGGATGACATCAGCATAAATCCTTATATTTTTTTGTTGGTGCAAATACTGTACATTAAAGTAACTTGACATTATCATTGAAGACCAGCAATAATAATTTTCATTTTGATTACATAATAATGGCAATATATACATGTCAAAGTCAGACATGCCCTTTGCCAGCTGTGATGCCTGGTTACTGGTTTAAACTTGGCCCAGGTTTTCAGCTGCTAATGGTGGATATTTTGATGAATCGAAAATTTAATTATTTTCTATGTATAAACTGTTTATGTAATCAAATATGTTTTCATAGTTTGCGTTGTCCCTTATCAGTGCAAAACAATTTTCTTACAATTGAAACACACTTTCAGCATCAGCTCCTCTAACTAAATAGCTTACAAACACACATCACAAATCCATGCTTGTTCTTCTGGTAGCAGATTAATGTTGAGGCACTGAACATGAAACTACCTCTGGCATAATTCACATTGAATCTGGAAGGGAAATAGGACATGTTGTTAGATGTATTAAGAAAGTGTTGGAATTATTAAATGTAGTTGTGAAAACAGTCAACAGGCAGAAATGGCATAGTGAATACCCAGATGCATTGCTCCTCTGTTTGGGCTCTTTCTTTTTCTCCACACACAGAGCAGTACTCCTCTCTTCACACTGCAATCATTTGAATGTAGATAGGATTATAATTCATCTCTCTGTGTCTGACATGGAAATATACTGTTCTTTCAAAGTACTTTATACCTGATGCCAGCAAAATTTCATTGGCCACATTTTTCCTGTAGTGGCACATCATCTCCTTATATTAATGCTGTCAGGAATTTTTGGGAACTCTTCCACCACCGGTTTCGCCATCTAGAAGGACAGCAATGAAAATTAATAGACACAGTGTCATATGGGAAAAGGTGAAGACAGTGTTTATGTAAACCACTTTCCCCCTCCATTTACCAGCATCACAAAGACACCACAGCTGGAACCATCCTCCTGAAATGAATGTTGGATTGTGCCAGGTTTCCACTTGGTACTCACCAAGTCCTCTCTTCCACACTTGTTTTTTCTCATTTGGAAAAATTCTCTGTTTTTGGAAAAATGCAGTGTGTGTGTGTTTATTGTGGTTTTAAGCAACACCAACTATGATAATTTACCATCATTAATGTTGTGGAGCTAAACAAGCCAAATTACTTTTTAAAACAAACTGTCCTACCAAAGGTATTTGCAGGCTTTTTTGGCTTCTTTCATTTAATTTGTACCACTTTGAGGGTCAAGTATTAAAAATGGTATCAGTGTAAGCATGTAGTCACTAAAATGGAGAAAAGGAAACAAATAAATTATAACTACTAAGTCAATTAAATGTCGCTGAAAAGATCAAACATTTCTATATGGGCATGTCCATGTTTACATGTACTAGCTTAACATTTGTATTTGCAGTCTTTTTACTTACCGCAAACCTCTAGTGTATGTTGTTGATATTTACGAAAGTGATGAGCCCATCATATTGCTCAAAGTTGACCTGTTTATCAGAAATATGCATAATCATGTCTGTGTACTGTACATGTAAAAATTAAGAATCATAAGGAACTGCTCTCACTTTTCGCAATCTTTGCCATGCCATCTGCTCCCTTGTGCTATTTAAAATGATACCTGTAGTGTAATGGTTTTGCTGGTAGAGATTTGCACCCTTCATATTAAGTACAGCTCTTAAATAGCACTCAATAGTCTACAAATAATACAGCATTTTGAATCAAACGTCAATTTGAATCAAAATACTTGAATATATTGAGGACAGCATTTACAAATACAAATATAATTGTACAATTATGCATTCAGATTTTTGTTTTGATATGTATTCCTCTCCAAATAATCATTCATGTGGCCTCAGTGTTTGGAATTCCTTGGGATGTAACAGGTACTCCAGATTCTGGCTAGGAGACTTATCAACTCTGTAGGTGGCTTCTTCCATTGCATGTCGACCTATAATTACATGCAGTTCATACAGTAAATAATAGTGTACCTTAATATATGCAATAAATAAATAGTTTTCATTTTTGTATAATGATTTCATTACCTCTTCCTCTACATTGAGTACCTTTGCAGGAAGCTGACATGCACCAAAACTTGAACATTTCTTGCTCTGTGTCACATACTTGTGGATCCTTTTTGGGGAACATGTTTTTTTTTTTGTGGAACAGAAAATCATTTGGAATTGGTGGATGGGAAATGTTTGTTCTTCTTCATCCAAGTTTCTTGAGACTGATCAAGGTTCATAGGTGGCTCAGTTGTCATTTGCACTGTGTGTTCATTCGTTCACTGCTGTGTGTGTGCAATTTGGATGGGTTAATTGCAGAACACAAATTCGGTATGGGTAACCATACTTGGCCACGTCACGTCACGTCACTTTCACTTAAAATTTTTGGGAGGAGGGCTGAGAGCCGTGGGAGCCACCAAGCCTCACGTTCATGGTTCTCAGTCCCACCCCATGCATTACAATGATAATTATATATTTAATAATCTTTAATTTAATTCAATAATTTCTCATTAATTCTCAGGACACTGCTCCACTGATCATGTGCTGGTTACCCCACTGCACACCTCAGATCACTTCCTGCTCACTCTTAACCTCAACATGGTTCCTGATACAACACATACCCTCCGCATGTCATCTTCGATGTAAACTAGGCTCACATTCACCCTCCAGGCTCTCTGTTTTACTTTCATCTTCGCTTCCTCGCTCTAAACAGTTAGCATCTCTTACTCAAACTGTCAAACACATCTTACCAACAAACATACACTCTTTCACATCCTTCTCTCCACTCTCTGAGTCAGAAGTCTCTAAACTCATCCTTCCTAAATCATCCTACTACTTGTCCACTTGATTCTATTTCATCTCATCATATTTCATCTCATTCACACTGGTGTTTTTCCCTCAGCATTTAGACAGGCTCGTATAACCCCACTACTTAAGAAACCCACTCTTAACCCAACTCTTTTAAAGAACTCTTTTTCCTTCTTCCTTTCATAGCAAAAACTTTTGAACGAGTTGTGTTCAACCAAGTCTCTGCCTTTCTCACACAGAACAACCTCCTCGACAGCAACCAGTCTGGTTTCAGAAGTGGACATTAAACCGAGACTGCCTTGCTCTCAGTTGTTGAAGCCCCAAGACTGGCAAGAGCGGTTTCCAAATCTCCATTACTTAACTAGCTGGATCTGTCCACTTCTTTTGATATGGTCAACCACCAGATCCTCCTGTCAACCCTATTGGCAAAGGGCATCTCAGGAACCGCACTCCAGTGGTTTGACAATTACCTCTCAGACAGGTCCTTCAAGGTATCTTGGGGGGGTGAGGTGTCCAAGTCGTAACATCTAGCTGCTGGGGTGCCTCAGGGCTCAGTTCTTGGACCACTTATATTCTCTGTCTACATGGAATCACTGTCTACATTTTGTCATTCAGAAACATGGCTTTTCATATCACTGCTATGCTGATGACATTCAACTCTACCTCTCATTCCATCCTGATGATCTGATGATAGCTGCTTGCATCTCAGCTTGTCTAACAGACATTTCTTGCTGGATGAAGGACCATCACCTTCAACTCAACCTTGCCAAGACAGAACAGCTTGTGGTTCCATCAAACCAACCACTTCATCACAATTTCACCATCCAGTTAGACACATCAGCCATCACTCCTTCAAAAACAGCCAGAAACCTTGGAGTTGTGATTGATGATCAGCTCACTTTCTCAGACCACATTGCTAAAACTACCCAGTCCTGCAGATTTGCTTTATTCAACATTAGGAAGATCAGGCTCTTTCTTTTGGAACATGCAACACAACTCCTTGTTCAGGCTCTTGTTCTGTCCAGGCTGGACTATTGCAATGCTCTCTTGGCAGGTCTTCCAGACAGTTCTATTAAACCTGTACAATTAATCCAGAACATGGCAGCAAGATTAATTTTTAATGAGCCGAAAAGAACGCATGTCACGTCTCTGTTCATCAATTTGCACTGCCTACCAATAGCTGCTCACATACAATTCAAGACATTGATGTTTGCCTACAAAACCACCACTGGCTCGGCACCCCTTTACCTAAATTCACTACTTCAGACTTACCCACCCTCTAGAAGCTTGCGTTCTGCAAGTGAACGACACATTATTGTGCCATCCCAAAGAGGCACTAAATCACTTTCACGGACTTTTACATTAACTGTTCCCTCCTGGTGGAATGACCTGCCCAACTCAATTTGAGCAGCTGAGTCCTTACCCAGTCAACAATTTGATCTCACAGTGATGTCACCATGAGCTCACAGGATACTCGTGATGAGGTCACAATGTGAGGTAACAGTGAGCTAAAAGTGTAACCTCACAGCGCCCTCACTGTGTGCTCATACTAATGTGAGGTCAAAGTGCACTCACTGCACAGAGACTAGGTACCCAGCATGCATTGCAGCATGAAGCTTTTGATTGTCACCATTGTTGAGATTCATACACTGATTCTTGATGTCTCTCTTTGTGTTTAAATGACAGAGTAGTTAATAATGTTTGTGTCTTATGCTGTTGTAGTTCTTCTAAATGATTATGAAAGTGACGTGTCATACGGCCAAGTATGGTGACCCATGCTCGAATTTGTGCTCTGCAATTAACCCAGCCAAAGTGTACACACCCGGAGCAGTGGGCAGCCATTTATGCTGCGGTGCCGGGAAGCAGTTGGGGTTCGGTGCCTTGCTCAAGGGCACCTCATTCGTAGTATTGAGGCTGGAGAGAGCGCTGTTCAGAGGCGCTGTACATCCACTCCCCCACCTACAATCTCTTCCGGCCCGAGACTCAAACTCGCAACCATTGGATTACAGTACAAGTCCGACTCTTTAACCATTAGGCCACGACTTCCCAAGACCAAGACTGCATATTGAATCTAGGTGATGACTGTGTTGTTGTTATCATCAATAACAAACCACCTGGTTGCAGTCTCTTTTGGGTTTCCTTGCCATAACAAACGTGCTTTACAAACACAATTACAGCAGCCTAAAAATATAATGTTACAAAGTCAAGGGTCAAGAGCCCAACTAAAGCAAACACTAATCACTATGATGGTAACATCAAACAAAACAATAAAACATCATCATCTAAATCTCTGTTAATTCCCAATAAGCACTTTTGAAGATGTCTGACAGAAATTAAGTCAGTCTGGTTAATAATGAGTGAAGCTGGTGATTTGTTTATTTCAGTTGATTTCATCTAAGGCTGTGTCTGGAAGTCAGTTGTATGTTTGGAGAAGGTTCTTATAACAGAAATCTGTTAGCTGGGCGTGCACTCATGAGCTCATCATGTGAGAGCACTGTGATATCTCTGTAATAGTGTTGAGAAACAGGAAGTAGAATGTCCCCCAGCGACAGATATTTGAGCTGCCTCCTCTTAACCTGCTCAACGTTTTGAATTCACAATGAGTTCATATATTACTCACACTGTGAGGATCACCGTATGAGAATGGTGTGACGTCACTGTGATCATCGCGTGATCTCACGTGTTGACTGGGTAGCCATCTTCAAGAATCGGCTAAAAACACATCTCGTCCATCTATATTTGACCCTCTAACTCTAACACACTCTATTCCAAATCTATCTATCTATCTATCTATCTCTCTCTCTCTCTCTATATATATATATATATATATATATATATATATATATATATATATGTATATAAAAACACACACCTTGTTATGTGTATTAATTTACAGTGATTATCGTCCATTTGATTGCATAGACACTATTTAAACTAAACTGAGCTAGACAATGACATTTCTGAATTCAGTAATGAAATGCCTTTAACTGAAAATTGAGTATTTAATCTTATCATTATACATTACTGACACTCTGTCCTCCAATTTGATACTGTTAAGTGCTTTGACACAATCTGTATTGTTAAAAGCACTATATAAATAAAAGTGATTTGACTTGACGTGTACTGCGTTAGGCTAAACACGACTTGTCATAGCACTTGCATTTTATTGTTCTTTTGTTGGTTTTCATTACTCCTATTGTTATCACTTGTAAGTTGCTTTGGATAAAAGTGTTTGCTAAATGATTGAACATAAATATGTGGTTTGTTTAGATAAACATTGTGTTCACAATAATCTTTTGTTGTTTGTTGTTAATTATCAACAGCATATACTAACATGATAATCAAAAATGTTGTCACTATACATTTACATGTAAATAATCAAACAACATGAAGCACACACAATCTTAAAGTTTTGCTGTCCATCCTGAACCTAACCACAGGTTCTACTCTTCACGACAACGGTAACACTACAAAACCAACATAACAGAAACTTCTGTAAATCCTGAAACTGGGAAGTGGATTTCTAGTTCCCAGCATGCTTTGCATAGGGCTAGATCAGGAGTGTAAATATGTAAATTAAGTACTGCTTAATGTGTTTTTAGTAAAGGAAAGACTTTTAAAGTTTGTTGTTCAGCTATTTTGACATTTAAAGAGTTTTTGTTTATGCCGATTTTTGAGCTTACCATTATTGTGAAGTGTAGGCCTTGTGGTTGAGCTATGGCTACATGAGCTAAAACTGTTGTTCTCAATGACTTGACAATCTTTTTTGGTTTGTTTTAGCTCATTTGCAGGCTGAAAAAGATTGATGTGAGAGCGAGTGTTATATTGGATGTTTGTTCTTATGAGTAAAACAAAAATACATCAATTTAAAGCCAATCACATGACTTATATGGTCAGCATTTCTATTCTTCCCGATTATGTAACACTTATGTGCTTATAGTAGCTAATAAGCTAGTAGTAATCTAAGCACAAACTCCACTTTTCACCACAATGGTTAAAAAACATATATATGTTAAATGTTTAAAATAAGTAAACATTAAGTTCCAACAGGTTTCTTCATTTTCATAAAAATGCAGAAAACTCACAACTCTGCAAGGGCACCAGTCTGAACATCAACAGCACTGGGTGGATCTATATGAGTGAATTGTGTTGAGAACATTCACAGAATATGTGAAATGAAACTGATGTGATCTCATTAAATTAGCATGATTTTTACTCATCAGTACAATTAACTAAATTTAAGTTCAAATAAATCAGTTCAACTGTATGGAAATAAGTGTCATAATTTCATTAATGCTTCAGCTGTTCTGGTATTTTTGACACAACTCCTCCTGTGGCATCAAGATAGAAAGACACAGGAGACCTACTTTGCAAATGATGCAAGAGAATGCTGATGACATACTCTGTGTACAAATGATCAATGAACAGATTCATACTGAAAAGTTGTATGTAGCCTGGTATTTTGAAGTATTTTGTGGCACATTCCTTGATTACTGTCTGCATTAACTATATTTATATCATGATGTCAGAGTGAATGGAATCCCTTTTCCTCATTTCTGAGCCTATTACTTTTAACTCTTTTTTTATTGAGACATTGTGTCATGTTCCCAGCCAAGAGTTGTTCGTTTGGTGTTGAGTGTGCTGTAAAAATGTTGACTGGGTTCATGCGTTAGGGTCTTTGTTATTTTTCCTCTTTTTAGGTTGGTTGCTGGCCTAGCCTTTTTCTCTGAAAGTTTGTGTTGTATATCTCCATTTTGTTGGACTAACATGTTTAAATCTTGGCCCAGTGCAGCAGGATTATTTTGGATTGTGAAACAGGGTCATTATGTGTCAACTCAACCAGAGGTCCCCAGTTCAAATTTTTGATTTTGCTAATATTTTTTTCTGAAGAAAGACAGACATGTATAGTGATGAAAGCCAAAATATTAAATGTCATGGATGAATATTTACTAAGTAATCCACTATTTTGTAGAGGGGATCAAAATGGCCATTTTCACCTGAGATTCAGAGCCAAATTACAGGGGGTAAAAATGGCTTCAGAAAAATGGCAGCATCATAATGTAATTTTTACACAGAGATTGGTAGGCATGTAAAAATTACATTATAATGCTGCCATTTTTCTGAAGCCATTTTTACCCCTGTAATTTGGCTCTGAATCTCAGCTGAAAATTGCCATTTTGAAATTTGGTTGATTTGACACGGAATGACCCAATAGTATTTGGCTGGGCAAAAGGGGAATGTGCACACTGCTTTCATTTGTAAATATGGAAGATTTTTGACATGCCTTGACATGTTGGTATTTAAATGAGAGAGTACAACATAGATTTTCTTTTTTTCTTTTTTAAAGCGGTCAGACACATGGTCTGTCCAAGGTTGTCTTGATTTTGAGGACCCTTCTTGTGGCCTAATCTTATCTCACATTTTTTTCGACATAGGGTTATTTATTTATTTCACCTCTAAACATCATCTCCAAACATTTAGTCCAGGCTCTCCCTCCTGTACTTTCATGGCCTCAGGTGTATGCTTGAGACACTCTGAGTCAATGTCCGGCTCCTGGTATATAGGTTTTGAGTCAGAGTCTCTCTCTCTTTCCAAAATATCTGTGTTGCTAGATTGAGTACCCACACCTTGACAATTAAGATCCAGCCCTAGATGCCAGATGCCAGATCCCATCAGAAAATAACAGTTTGTCCGGTAACAGAACAACTAGTCAGCAGAGCTGTCGATACCCAAACCCTGTTTACAGCAAGTCTTGTCTGGTACCCAAAAATACCCAAAACGACTGTTAACAGTCTTCTGTCAGTCAAGAATTTGACCGAGGAATGCCAGAGAAGAGCGGAAGCAGGAGACAAAGTGATGATGGTAAAAAGTAGCAGAGTTTATTGAACAATCTTAGTTGCGTTTGTCTCAATGCTCAGACTTTGTCTGATGAGCACAAATTCAACAAGTAGTATTATGCCAAACTGATTCACAACAACATCCCATTAACCTTGAGTTTCCATAAACATTCCCTGCTATCTCTTATTCATACAGACAAAACAGTTCATTAAACCCCACAATCCTAAAATTGAACAATAATGGAATTGCATAAGCAAGAAAAACAAAAATAAATATGAAATATAGAAGCATAATAAAATTAATTAGTAAACAAATGAATAAATGTTAAAAGACTTAATGATTTAAATGATAAATGATAAACATAATCAAATGATAAATGATATAAATGTGTAATGACTAATGATATATGAATAAATTATTATTAATGAATAAATGAATGAATAAATGAACAGTTTGCATTTGAGGATCCTCAGAACCTTTAGTGCCATATTGGGTTTCCACATCTGTCACTTCTGCAGCTGTTGTAGATCAGTTTAATCAATTACTAAAATTTCAAACACATTTAGATTCACCCTTCTGTTATGTCATACAGTGCCTTGCGAAAGTATTCAAACCCCTTCATTTTTTTTGTTTTGTCACATTTTATGTCGCAACCTTATGTTAAACTGCTTAAAAAAAAAAAAAATCCACATCAGTCTACACTCCATACACCATAATGGCAAAGCAAAAACAGAACTGTCACAACTTTGTAAATTTATAAAAAATAAAACACTGAAATAAGTACATTGCATAAGTATTCATACCCTTAACTCAGTACTTAGCTGAAGCACCTTTAGAGCCTCAAGTCTTTTTTGTTTGATGCGACAAGCTTTGATCATCATCATCTGGCAATTATCTGCCATTCTCTCACCTGTTCACCTCTTAAGCTCTGTCAGGCTGGATTGGGGCAGATGCACATTTTCAGGTTTCTCCAGAAATATTTGATTGGGTTCAAGCCCAGGCTGTGGTTGGGCCACTCAATGGACATTCACAGAGCTGTCTATAAGCCACTCTTGCTGTGCTTAGGGTCATTGTCCTGTTGGAAGGTGAACCTTCTGCCCAGTCTGAGGTTGTGAATGCTCTGGACTGGGTTTTCATTAAGGTTATCTCAATATTTTGCTGCATTGAGCTTTTCTTCTTCTCTGACGAGTCCCTCAGTCCATGCCGCTGAAAAACAGCCCCACAGCATGAGACTGCTACCAGCACACTTTACTTTTGGCATGGTACTCTGCAGGTGATGATCAGAGCTGGTTTCCTTCAAACATGATGCTTAGAATTCAGGTTAATCAGACCAGAGAATCTTGTTTCTCACAGTCTGAGGGTCCTTTAGGTGCTTTTTTGCAAATTCCAAGTGTGTAAATAGCTTCTGCCAATAAGATTGGATATTTGCACTTAGTGTGAATAGACACTCCGTTTTGTTATACAATATATATAAAACAAAACTCCCTGTTGAAGAACTTTGCAATACATTTATTTTCATTAGTGTATTTGTGCATCCTGAGCTGAATAGGTTTTATAATCAATAGAGAACAAAACTACAGATTTGATATAAATATGTACTTTTAATAAACACTTTACAAGAAAAAAAATGCTGTATGAATGCAACAGTAGTTTCCTCTGCTGGACAACAGCTGCCACCTTGTGGGGTATTTTGACTTGAGTACTGTGCTGTTACAACAGTTATGTGTCTGACAAAGCAAATTAATAAATATCCATTTGTAACATACAAGATCAAGATGATAAACATTCCTGACACATCACTACAGTTAGAATTAATAACTGAACATGATAACTAGAAAATTACAAAATACTTTAATATTTATAATTGTTTAAAATGTTTTTAAAGTATTTGTTTCAGCTGTTTAAAATGTAAGAGTTTGTCCAAATAAACCTCCTCTATATGACTTTAGTACCATGCACTGTAAAAAATAAAAAGTTGAGTTAACTTAAAAAAATGAAGCAACCAGCTGCAAAGCTTTTTTGAGTTTACTGAACTTCAGGCCTACACTGTTAAAAAAAAAGAAAGTTGAGCCAACTTAAATTTTTAAGGCAACAAACTTAAAATGCCTTAAAATGTCAAGTTATGTGGACTTAAATTGTGAAGTTGTCTTAACTGACAATAAAGTTGACAGGACTTACAAAAACAAGTGCAATAAACATCATTTACGTTTTGTGAACTTAAATTGTGAAGTTGTCTTAACTAAGAATAAAGCTGAATAGACTAAAGTGCAATGAACAATATCACTTTAAAAATTTAAAATGACAAGTTCACTGTAAAACCCGACTAGTCACGTTAACTCAAACCGTTTGGGTAAACCAATTCCCTTTGGCTTAAACCATGTAAGTTTTAAAACTTGCAGTTAAGTAATTAAGTGATTAATTAAGTGCTGATTGAGCATTAGTGATGAACACCTGCTGTTAACAAACACAATCACTGCCAGAAAGAGAAACACAACAACTGACTTTAGACACATGCTTAGATGAAATCAACTGAAATAAAATACATTAAATCTCTCAAAATCTGATTAAACAACCCCACAAACAGCATCACCAGCTCCACTTATTAATAACCAGACTGACTTTATTTCTGTCAGACATCTACAGAAGATCTTATTGAGAATTAACTAAGGTTTAGATGTTGATTTATTGTTTCATTTGAAGTAACCATGTTAGAGATCAGTGTCTGCTTTAGTTGGGCTCTTGACCCTTGACTTCTGTGTTAACTGTTTTTTTTTCCTCTGGCTGTTGTAACCATGTGTTCTTCCAGCATGTTTATTACAAGTCAAAAGCCTAGAAAATAATCAGTAGTTGGTTGTTATTTGTTTATAATGACGATCATTTGTTAGTGAACTGATCTCATTTTAGCGTTAACATGGATGTATTGTGTGTCTAATCTCTGACTCAATGGATGTTGTATTGATTATAGTAAAAGTGATTCTAAGAGCCACTGGTTCTGCGACAGTCAGTTGATATAAAGGACTTTCCAAACAGTTTGTCCACAAAAAAAGTTTTAATCTATGGGAGCAATTAGACTCACACAGACATCAAGAATCAGCTTGTGAACCTCAACAATGGTGACTATTACATTTTTTTTTTTTTTAATCATGCTGCAATGCATGCTGGGATCCATGGATGAGTTTTGTACTATGCTAGTACCCAGCATGCATTGCAGCATGATTTAAAATGTAAAAAAAAAAATTAATAGTCACCATTGTTGGTGACACAATTTTAAGTTGGTTCAACTTCTTTTTTTTTTTTTACAGCACTGTAAGCCTATAGGCCTGAAGTTCAGTAAACTCAAAAAAGCTTTGCAGCTGGTTGCTTTATTTTTTTAAGTTAACTCAACTTTTATTTTTTACAGTGTAGGATCTGAACCAACTAAGAGGGACGCCAGTAATACCTATGGAGTGGAGTCTGTCTAGGAGAACTTGATGAGAAATTGTATCAAAAGCTGCGCTTAAATAGAGTAGAATAAGTATAGTTAAAAGTCCAGAGTCGGCTGACATCAGCAGATCATTAACAACTTTAACCATGGCCGTCTCTGTACTATGCAAAGCGCGGCAACCGGATTGGAATTTTTCAAACAAACTATTTTTTAAAAGATGATAGTGAACCTGAGATGCAACAACTTTTTCCAGGATTTTTGAGAGAAAAGGTAAATTGGAAATTGGACGAAAGTTGGAAAAATTATTAGGGTCAGCTCCCGGTTTCTTAAGTCTTAGAGTAATAACAGCAACCTTAAAAGAGAGACTGTCCTCCTCCGAAAAACGACCCCATAGGTCGTTTGTGCAAGCAGCGTATTACGACCTATTATTACGTTTTTAAATCTAGCGCCCTCTAGCAGCCTTAGAAATTACGACAGTCTCGTTTGTCTGGTGTGTCGTCATCAAATGACCTTTGACTGTCGTTACCATCGTTACTAATTAAAAAAGGAGGAGTGACCCAACAATTCACCGTACGTCGTTGTCCAGGTATGTTCATTATTTTATTTTATGTTTTGTTTTTTAAGGTACCGTTCTGATTGTCTGCAATTAATGTGTAAGCAAGTGCAGTTTGACGTTTTCTTTACAAATCAGTTGTGAATGCCTCTGAACTAATGTAATTATCACAGTGCTGTTAAATGCCCAGTGGCCACAACACTTTTACCATAGTAACTGTCGTTTTACTGTGGTATTTGTAGTTAAAACACGGTATCCGCAACACTTACCTTGTTTCACCACAGTAACTGTGTTTTACCGTTTAATGTTACTATTTGTAGTTAAAACACAGTAAACACAATACTTACCATGGTTTTACCACAGTAGCTTTGGATAAAATAGTCTGCTATGTAAATTTAACAATGTTTTTACTGCACACTATTTGAAAAGCACAACACTAACCATGATTTTACTATAATTACTGTGTTTGTGTACTCTTTGTAGTTAAAGCACAATAACACAACATTTACCATGTTTTTACCACAGTAACGTAGTTTTAATGTGGTATTTGTAGTTAAAACACAGTAAACACAATACTTACCATGGTTTTACCACAGTAACGTAGTTTTAATGTGGTATTTGTAGTTAAAGCACAGTAACACAACATTTACCATGTTTTTACCACAGTAGCTTTGGATAAAATAGTCTGCTATGTAAATTTAACAATGTTTTTACTGCACACTATTTG
>NC_081155.1:47672820-47692500 GCF_012432095.1 Onychostoma macrolepis
AGTGCAAATCTGCACGTATTTACCTATTTGCCACCTATATCTTATTCCTATCTTATAATAGAGCACCTGCCTGAAGATCTCTCAGTCTATTACACTCCAATGGATGCATGTAACAAAACAGAAAATGCTGCTACTCCTACTCTGCCTGCCCTAGATGAGTCTTCACACCAACGATCTAGGCGCAGCTGTCACAGAACATGCCACAGCCAAAGTGAATTAATATTAAAAACCATATGCATAAATCGCAGTGTCGGGTGGCTGTACACATTGAGAGATCTTGAGACTTAAACGACGCTTTGGTGCCACGGCCTATGGGACTCGTGCTCCATAACGGATTAAAACTGTTAAAATATGAATATATATATATATATATATATATATATATATATATATATATATGAGGTGGAAAATGGCTAAATGAATATAGATTGGCACTGTTTTTTTTTTTTTTCAAACAGTAAAAAATATTGAGGCAGGTGTGACATGCTCTTTTACAGATTAAAAGAAAGGAATGAGTCTGTTTACTCATTTGTGTCAATCGGAGTGAGAGAAACAGAGAGAGATGTTGAGACAGATGAAAAACATTTTGTTAATAGTGAATATTGACCTATTGTGCGTACCGTTGTTGCTTCCGATGTTAGTAGGGGATAATCGCTGCATTTGGGGTAAAAAAGACAGAATTATGTATTGTGCCAAGAAGGTTGTCTGTTCATTCACACAGGCAAGAACTGATTGACAGTTGCCTTTAGCGGAGCCTTCACCGATTACCTTCATTAATCAAAGCGTTCAGCACGGTCGTCTGTGAGTGACGTCACCTCCCAATACAAACACGCCCCCTAGTATAGTCCCGCCCCTCACATTGATTGACAGCTTTCCGTATAGACATTGGAAATTCAAATGCAAAAGGAATTGCAATTTCATTTGAGTTTTGGGAGGTTACATGCGCGACACAGAGAAAGTGAAAAGGCAAATGTGGTAACTCGTAAGACATGGGAAATACAGTTGCAAATGGACTTTGCTTTTTCATTTGAAATGTGACAGTCACTGTCCGTTCGTGAAAGCGAAAATGCAAACGGTAATGCAAGATTTGCAATTGCATTTGGGTTATGTCACAATTTATACGCCCAGATGTGGAAAACGCAATTGAAAATGCAATTTACAATTGTTTTTGAAAATAGTCAAAATAGGAAAATCCTTCCATATTTTCCTTGACCATACTTGATTATATAAAGGAATGACTTGGTTTGTTATTTCTTTTTTCCCTCCCTCTCTCTCTTCCTTTTGACTGGACTCTTTAAAGTATTAATTATATGTCTGTTGTTTTGTTTTTTGTTGTTTTGAATGGATGTTGTGTGTAAAAAAAACAAAAACAATAAAAAGTTGATAACCAAAAAAAAAAAAACACATTCAACCAAACACTGGACATGAACATCCACACAAACACACACAAAGAACACGTTCAACCAAACACTGGACATGAACATCCACACAAACACACACGTGAAGAACACATTCAACCAAACACTGGACACGAACATCCACACAAACAGACATACGTTGTGAGATCTTACCCAGCCAGTATTCACTCTCCACATTCCCGAATCCTCTCTTGTACTGATCCCACGGCCGATAGAAATTTACACTGCCGTCCATTCTCCTCTGAATCACCTGTGATGGGTTTATACAGAATATATGATTAATAATTAATGTTCTGATGTGTGTTTAATGATCTAAAGTCACATTTGTACCGTCCATCCTCCTTTGTATTCAGCTTTCCCGTCTGAGATCATCTGACAGTAAACCCAGACAGGAATGTCACCTGCTGGATATATGGAGTAAATCCCACTGATGGTTTGTCCTGATTTAAAGAGGTCAGAACAGTCGACTGTCATGTCTTTATCCTGACTGCATCCGCTCACCATAACAACAGAGAGAAGAGCCAACAAAAACGCCATCATCTACAGAGACAGAGAGAGAAAGAGAAGAACATCACTTTGAAATGAAATTGAAAACATCTCTAGGAATGTAGAGTTAGTCATGAACTTACAGCAATCTGCTCAATCTCTCCTCAGTAGATCACAGCAGAGATTTTGTTTATCTAGATGAAAATAAAATAAATGTTTTATTTACATTTTTTAAATCTATTTTCTGAAAGTTGTATACATTTCTTAATGTTCTGAGAGGTAAATGATGAATAAAGCAGTAACTCACCATTTGTGTTCTTCAGTCTGACACAAACAATCTTTATATATCTGTCAGATTCTCAGGCTCCTCCTCTGTGTTACAGAAGAAATTTACATGATGACCCACATTGTGGATGCAAATAAAACAAGGGATCTGTTATCCTTGATGCAAGTTAAACATTCAGTCACAGACACAGTTGTATTTTATATTCAGTAAATCTGATTGAATCTGGGTGATTTAATTTACTGCTACAGTTTATAGTTTGGATCAATTCCGTTATAATTAATTATCATTTTGGATGCAAATGTGGTCTCCTCTCATAATGTCTATTAGATTTCATGAATGTTTGCTTTGTTTTTTGACATTATGTCTGTACATGCTGTGCTTGTGGTGCCCTCTGTGCTTGGCCCCGAATTCTTATTCTTGAAAGGAAAGGAAGTCTATGGCAGTACATAGAACCGTTAGGTTGACAGTTGTGAAAATTTGCACATAGATGATGAGAGTGTGAATATTAATCATAGCAAATTTGGAGTGTCTATCTCAAATCCTCTAGTGCCACCAATGGGTCAAATGTGCACCGATGTTTACGCTAATAACTTGAACCGTAAGATGTTGAAAGTAAATTTTTCATCCGTTGATCAAGAGATCACAAACTGGTCTCTTTAGATTCTGTATGACATATAGAGTTGTCATACATTAAACACAAATTAATATATAACATATATAACATAACATTAATTTTAAACAATATAACAGTATGTTGGTTTTCTCAAGCCAATAAGTCATACTGCACATCCGGACCAGATATTTAAACACAAATGCTGCTTTCCTCCTACAGCACATCCTGGACTAAGATAGTCTAATCAAACACACTCCAGTTAAACAAAAGATTTAATCAGGTTGTTACAACATTGACTGATGTTTGATCTTGATGTTTGTCACTTGGAAAATCAGCTGACTGCCATGAGTGCTCATGGACTTTCAGTCTTTTAGTTCCACCTTTGTGGTCACCAGTTCCTCCTGCTCCACCATGGTAGTCCTATGCTCCATCAGATCCTCTGCTTGGGGTCTGGGGGCTCTGTTACGAATCCTGTCTTGTGTTGTGTTGTGCTATTTTGAAGTGATGTCATATTTCCATTGTTCCTGTGTTCTGACTTCCTGTGTTTTGTTCCTGTTTCTTCTCAGGTGGAAAAGACGTAGTATTAAATGTATTAAAATATACTTGTGCGAGAGGTCCCGGGTTCAAATCCCGGACGAGCCCCCAATTATTACGTTCCCCTCCTGTCTAGAGATTGGGAGGAAGTAACAAAGGAAAAAGCATAAAATTAAAAGAAACTAGCAAAACACACTTCAGTCCTCTGTCCCAGAGTGAAGACAACAATTCAGATCTATATATAAAAAGGTTTATTTACAAAGAAAAGGACAGTCAGTTTAACAAAGGATATAGGGAGCAATGGCTCAGCAGAGGGCAAGGCCTAAAATAACAAACAAAACGATTAACTAACTAATTTTAGGAGCAGCTAACTTACCTCAAATGCCCAAAAGAAAAAAGAAATAAACAACATAGAACTTCCCTTAACTCCCTAACTGAACCAAAAACAGGGATGAAAGTAATATTCAAAGAAAAGGCACTCTCTCCTACAGCTTCCCTTTTAACTCATGTAATATACAGAAAAAGAATACACTAATGGTCACTTATCTTAGGCTCTTCAACAAAGCAACAACTATTAGCCATTTGCTAATGCACCACTCAAAATCTAAGGATAAACAACCATCCAACAAGCTCAGTCTGGAGCAGGGGAGAACTGTGTCTCTCTCTCTGAGCAGCAAACATTGGACTGCCATATATACTCCACTCTCAGCCACAGGCATGCTCTGATAATGAGCTACAGGTGATGATGATTCAGCCTAAGAGGAGAGTGAGAGAGAGAGAGAGAGAGAGAGAGAGACCAAGCACAGCACACACAACCACGCCCACACATTTGTACCAGAAAACAACACATACGTCCAGGGATGTAACACTTGAAATTCAAGTAGTATGTTTGTAATACATTTGTATTCCCAACATGCTTATTTGAAGTGCATTAAAAATATACTGAATTGCATTTTAATATATTTCTAAAAAGTATACTTGAAGTACTTTTGTATTAAATATATGCTTAGTTATACTTCTAAGAAATATGTTAAACACAAGCATATTTTTAATGTACTTTTAAAAAGTATACTAGAAATATTTTGTTAATAAATATATGCTTATTTGCACTTTTAAGGAATATGCTAAACACAAGTATAGTTTTAATATATTCCTAAAAAGTATAATAGAAATACTGTGTTAATAAATATATTCTTAGTTTCACTTTTAAGGAATATACTAAACTTAAGCATACTTTTAGTAATGTTTTAGTGTATTTACATGCAGAGGCGGACAATCCAGGGGTCAGAAAGTAAAAGTCCTGCCATATTTTTGTTCCACCCATGAACTCAGCAGCTGATTTCACCAGAGGAGGAACCAAGTCATTCCTTTCAAGTCACAAGCAAGTCTCAAGTCAAATCCCAAGTCCTCAAAGAGTTAAAGTTAATGAAATAATTAAGTGACTAATTAAATGATGATTGTGCATTAGTGATGAACACCTGCTGTTATTGAGAATCACAGAGGATCAGATGTTGATGTTTTATTGGTTAAAATGATGCCACCATCATGGAGAGCAGTGTTTGCTTTAGTTGGGCTCTTGACCCTTTTAGTAAATCAAAGTAATTTGCTTCTAAGCAGGCCCGGATTAACACAGTGTAGTGCCCCCACTTTTTTTTTCACTGAATCATTCATTCAACTGATTCGTTTGAACAGGTGATTCATTCAGAAACGAAGCAAGTGACTGTCTTTATGAGTGGGTAATTGAATCACTGACTCACTAGACTCATTTAAAAACGCAGGTTCATTCATAAATGAAACACCAGCTGTGTTTGAATGATGAGCAGTGGCTCAGCTGTGACTGTTAGAAACTATGTTCCTTGACCAAATAGAGCAAAATCAGGCAATATTGTTAAAAGTCATACAATGTACATCACTTTACATAACTTATTGTTTATTGAGCTGTTGTATTAATTTAATATCACATTTACAAACTCCTTTAATAATATTTAAAAGCTGTTACTCCAGTTCATCGCAATCTCACGAAACTCCATTATAATCAATGAAGCGCTCTACACTGCACAACGAATCTCTTATTTACACTGTCTACACTTTGTTTGTTATAATGAGAGGATTTGTGAGCTTGCATAACTCAGCAATGAACAAAAGTATTTTGAGCAGCGAGTGGATTCTGATTAACATTGCATTCAAGGAATCATGTCTGCGATACATTACTCACCGCTGCACAAACACGCAAGTAGAAATCTTTGAAGCTCCTCTCAGCGCAAACACAAATAGCCTATGCTGATCGGGTTAGTCGCACAGGTGCTCCTAAATATTTTTTGATCGTCGCACACAGTAGCTACTTTTCAGGCACACTGTATAGCCCTGGCAATGTGTCGTGATATTTTCTCTTTTTTTTTTTTTTTTTTTTTTAATTTACGTTTCGCACAACCGCCAAATTGATGCTGCCTATCCATTTGAGAATAAATATGCTCGACTCTGACTGGGGGGTGGGGGCACACTGTGACCTGACCTAATCGCAATTATTTATATGCGTGCATATATTTGATATTCTCTCTGTATATTGTATCATTAACTGTTCATTTTCTACCCATCTGTATCTCTTCCAGCAAAATAATATATACAAAACATGAAAAAATATTTTAAAGGTCTTGTCATTATTGTAATCACTTGGTGCCCCCCTATTGGCTGGTGCCCCAGGGCACTCGCCCAATCCCGTCTATGGATAATCCGGCCCTGCTTCTAAGCAAATGCAATATTATTTCACAGCAAACATTTGTGCATTGCTTAATCAAAAGCTTGATGTATCAGTTTAGCTTACATGTTCTGCTTTTAAATCGTTTGAGTGAGCACCATGAAGGTGTCTAGCTTTGGTTTATTGAGTGATATTCTGCTATTACTGAATTGCAGAAAAACAAAAAGTCCTATTAAACATATGCCACTGTAGTGATTACAAATTAGGGGGGGGAAGAATTGTGTGCTTTTAGACATGAACACTTATCATACAATCCTCAACGGTGGTGACAATATTTATTCATACTGCAGTGCATGATGGGAGTTTTTACTAAGGTCTTACCCAGCATACATTGCAGCATAAAGAATTTTGTTGGTTGTCACCATTGTTGAGATTCATATGCTGGTTCGTGATGTCTGTGTGCATCTAAATAGCAGAAGAGTTCAAGTGTTTATATGCATTAAGTACAGTAGATTACCATTAAATTCTTTACAGCTATTAGAACAACACGTTCCTTGCATGCTGTAGCTTCACAGGCTTGATTCTTCAAAACCTAAACATACAAGTGAAAAGCAATCAGATGCTCATTGTGCAGCACTGATCTCTCTGCTTTACAACACCACATGCATTGTTACAAAAAGAAATCTAACACAGAAGTCAAGGGTCAAGAACCCAACTAAAGCACACACTGCTCTCCATGATGGTGGCATCATTTTAACCAATAAAACATCAACATCTGATCCTCTGCAGTTTTCAGTAACAGCAGGTGTTCATCACTAATGCACAATCAACATTTAATTAGACACTTAATTATCTCATTAACTTTAACTCTTTGAGGACTTGGGATTTGACTTGAGACTTGCTTGTGACTTGAAAGGACTGACTTGGTTCCTCCTCTGATGAAATCAGCTGCTGAGTTCATGGGTGGAACAAAAATATGGCAGGACACAGGACACAATTCCTGCAAGTTGAAAACATCCCAGTTCTTGCATGGCCAGAATACTCACCGGACATGTCACCCATTGAGCATGTTTGGGATGCTCTGGATCGGCGTATACGACAGCGTGTTCCAGTTCCAGCCAATATCCAGCAACTTCGCACAGCCATTGAAGAGGAGTGGACCAACATTCCACAGGCCACAATCAACAACCTGATCAACTCTATGCGAAGGAGATGTGTTGCACTGCGTGAGGCAAATGGTGGTCACACCAGATACTGACTGGTTTTCAGAGCCCCCCGGACCCCCCCCCCCCATTTTGCACATTTTAGAGTGGCCTTTTATTGTGGTCAGCATAAGGCACACCTGTGCAATAATCATGCTGTCTTTTTTTTGTATATTATGTTTATTATGGTATTTTTGAATTTTCAGACACATAAACAGTACAATCACAAGACAGGACATAACCCAACTACATAAACAGTCAGGAAAAAAACAAAAACAAAAAACAACAAACCTCCTTCAATCAGATTAAATTTTGCAGATAACCACATCACCAAGTAAAGGCAAAGGGGGATCAAAGCCACTTTTTGCACAATATGACATCATAGACGAGGCGAAATAATATTGTAATAACAATTATAAAATAATAATAATAACAATAATAATAATAATAATAGGTAACAACCTAGGCCTTTTTACCTCACAAGGACGTTACTTAAGGAAAATGACCATAGTAACAGAGAGCAAACAGATTTGCAACAGTGTCAGCATAGTCACTAGTTTTGACAAATAATTGAGGAAAAGAAAAAGTCAAATATTAAAATCAGAATCAGAATCAGAATTAGCTTTATTCGCCAGGTGTGCGCAAACACACGAGGAATTTGTTGTGGTTTTAACCTCTTAACTGTCACCGTCCACCCTGTGGGACGCCTACCTTTACTTCACTATTTTACAATTAAATCCTAATCTAATCATGACAAACTATATATCGTTGGAAAGGTCTAAGACTCCTAAATAGGTATTTTACCACTTTTTCTGTTAAAAAATTATGTAGGAAAAGTAATAGATTAATTTATGACCAGAGGTGTCAAATCCAGGGTCAGAAAGTAAAAGTCCTGCCATGTGTTTATTCCACCCATGAACTCAGCAGCTGATTTCACCAGAGGAGGAACCAACTCATTCCTTTCAAGTCACAAGCAAGTTTCGAGTCAAATCCCAAGACCTCAACGAGTTGAGGTAATTAAGAGATAATTGAGAGACTAATTAAATGTTGATTGTGCATTAGTGATGAACACCTGCTGTTATTGAGAATTACAGAGGATCAGATGTTGATGTTTTATTGGTTCAAATGATGCCACCATCATGGAGATCAGTGTTTGCTTTAGTTGGGCTCTTGACCCTTTTAGTAACTGAAAATGGATTGCTTTTAAGCAATTGCAATATTGCTTCACAACAAACATTTGCACATTGCTGAATTAAAAGCTTGAGGAAGCAGATGAGCTTACACTTTTGGCTTTTATGTCACTTGAATGAACATCATGAAGGTGTCTCTCTTTGGTTTATTTACTGACGTTCAGCTGTTACAGAACTGCAGGAATTTACTATTAAACAAATGCCATCGTAATATTAAATATTGGAAAAAATTAAGAATTATATTGCTCAGGCTTTTAGACATGAACACTTATCATACGATCCTCAACAGTGGTGACAATAATTATTCATACTGTGGTGTTACCCAGCATGCATTGCAGCATGAAGCATTTTGTTGATTGTCACCATTGTTGAGATTCATACGCTGGTTCTTGATGTCTGTGTGTGTCTGAGTAGGACTGGCGTTTAAATATTTAAATGCATTAGATTTAAAATTCTTTCTCTATAACTACTACAGCAGTAAATTCATTGCGTACTGTGGTTTCACAGAGTTGTTTATTCGAAAGCAGAACCTAAATTTAAAAAATGAAAAATGTTGTATGTGTATATATATATATATATACACACACAGTATATTGGATGCAAACAGGTAAGCACCTGATGATTACCTCATCATATGAAAACAACTAACAGTTGCTCACTGCACAGCACTGATCTCTCCGCTTTACAACAGCACATGCATTGCTACAGAGAGATCTAACACAGGAGTCAAGGGTCAAGAGCCCAACTAAAGCAAACACTGATCTACATGATGGTGGTATCATTTTAACCAATAAAACATCAACATCTGATCCTCTGTGATTCACAGTAACAGCAGGTGTTCATCACTAATGCACAATCATCATTTAATTAGTCTCTCAATTATCTCTTAATTACCTCAACTCGTTGAGGTCTTGGGATTTGACTCGAAACTTGCTTGTGACTTGAAAGGAATGAGTTGGTTCCTCCTCTGGTGAAATCAGCTGCTGAGTTCATGGGTGGAATAAACACATGGCAGGACTTTTACTTTCTGACCCTGGATTTGACACCTCTGTTTATGACAAGAGTGCACCTGAAAAAAATCTACATCATGACATGAATTCTGACCTTTGTCACAGAAAGTCTTCTTAGTTGCCTTTTTCTCTATCACGAATTAGAAATCCTAAGAAATTATTTATCAGTAGAAAACTTAAAATTTCAAAATTCATCCTTTGAAACCCATTTTAAAATCAGACATTGCATTACCATGTAAATGGTACATTAAAATCATGTTACAAAATATTTTCATTCATGAATTATAAAAAATTAAGTTTGGATAGTGCACTATAATGTCTCTGTTCAAAACTGTGGGTGACAGTTAAGGGGTTAAGGTGCTCCTGGTACATACATACATACATACATACATACATACGTGACATGAGAACAGAAAAAAACATTTAAATAGTAAGACTTAACAATGGATAATAATCCTAATAATAATAAGTATGAATCTGGAACAGTAGATTTATGTACAGATTTGTGCATTATTTACTCTATATACAGCTGTATAGATAAACATATGTATGTGTATTTACATAATACTTGAGAGGGAGGCAATAATTAAAGATGGAGAATGAATTACAGAATGAATTACAGAACACAGGTAATGATCCACGTGTTAGCTATTTAAGCTGGAGATGGCATGGGGGAAAAAACTGTTTTTATGCCTAGATGTTCTAGTGCACAGAGATCTGTAGCGTCTGCCTGAAGGGAGAAGTGCAAACAAGTTGTGTCCGGGGTGAGAGGGGTCTTTGATGATGTTACTTGCCCGTTTCTTCACTCTGGAGTTGTACAAGTCCTGAAGGCTGGGCAGGTGCACACCAATGATCTTTTCTGCTGTCCTAACAGTCCGTTGAAGTCTTCTTAAATCTGATTTGCTGGCTGACCCAAACCAGACAGTTATGGAGGAGCACAGAACCGACTCAATAACAGCTGAATAAAACTGTTTCAGCAGCTCCTGTGGCAGGTTGAACTTTTTCAGCTGACGAAGGAAGTATAACCTCTGCTGGGCCTTTTTCACGATGGAGTCAATGTGATTGTCCCACTTCAGGTCCTGAGAGATGGTGGTGCCCAGGAACCTGAATGACTCCACTGCAGCCACAGTGCTGTTCATGATGGTGAGTGGGGGGAGAGGAGGGGGGTTTCTCCTGAAGTCCACTATCATCTCCACAGTTTTGAGCGTGTTCAGCTCCAGGTTGTTGTGACTGCACCAGACAGCCAGCTGCTCAACCTCTTGTCTGTAAGCAGACTCGTCGCCGTCGTGGATGAGGCCGATGACTGTGGTGTCGCCTGCAAACTTCAGGAGTTTGACAGAGGGTCTTTAGATGTGCAGTCATTTGTGTAGAGGAGAAGAGTAGTGGGAGAGAACGCAGCCCTGAGGAGCTCCAGTGCTGATGGTGCGGGTGCTGGATGTGTGTTTTCCCAGCCTCACTAGCTGCTGCCTGTCTGTCAGGAAGCTGGTAATCCACTGACAGATGGAGGTGGGTACAGAGAGCTGAGTCAGTTTGTTCTGAAGGGTGTCTGGGATGATGGTGTTGAAAGCGGAGCTGAAGTCCACAAACAAGATCCTTGCATAAGTCCCTGGTTTGTCCAGATGTTGCAGGATGTAGTGCAGTCCCATATTAACTGCATCATCCACAGATCTGTTTGCTCGGTAAGCAAACTGTAGGGGGTCCAGCAAGGGTCCAGTAATGTCCTTCAGGTGGGCCAACACCAGTCTCTCAAATGACTTCATGACCACAGACGTTAAGGCAACAGGTCTGTAGTCATTAAGTCCTGTGATTTTTGGTTTCTTGGGTACAGGGATGATGGTGGAACATTTGAAGCAGGAGGAGACTTCACACAGCTCCAGTGATCTGTTGAAGATCAATGTGAAGATGGATGATAGCTGGACACCACAGGCTTTGAGGCAGGCTGGAGAGACACCGTCTGGGCCTTTGGCTTTCCTTATCTTCTGCTTTCTGAAGACTTTGCATACATCATCTTCACAGATCTTGAGTACAGGCTGAGAAACAGTAGGGGGGAGGGAGGGTGAGGGTGTGAATGGCTGTGCTGTGAGACGGTCGGAGCGGGTGTGGGGTGTCAGACCAGTCTTTTCAAACCTGCAGTAGAACTCGTTCAGGTCTTCAGCCAGTTGTTGATTGGCCTCAGTGCTGGGGGATGGGCTCTTGTAGCTGGTGATGGCTTTCAGGCCTTTCCACACTGATGTAGAGTCATTGCTTGAAAGCTGTTTTTTAGCTTTCCAGAGTAGTTTAATTTTGCCACTCTTATCTCCCTATTCAGTGTGTATTTGGCCTGTTTGTACAAGGCTTTGTCCCCACTCCTGTAGGCGTCCTCTTTGGCCTGGCGGTTGTTTGAGTTTTGCACTGAACCAAGGTTTGTCATTGTTAAATGTTAAATAAGTCCTGGTGGGTACACATGTCCTCACAGAAACTGATGTAGGACGTCACGGTGTCAGTAAGCTCGTCCAGATCAGTAGCTGCAGCCTCAAAACACTCCAATCAGTAAGTTCAAGCAGGCCTGTAAAACCTGCTCTGCTTCAGAAGTCCATCTCTTTACAGTTTTACTACAGGCTTAGCAGGTTTGAGTTTCTGCCTGTAGGCTGGTAGGAGATGAACCAAACAGTGATCAGAGAGTCCCAGCGCTGCACGGGGAACAGAGTGATATGCATCCTTTAAGACAGTGTAGCAGTGGTCCAGTATATTTCTGTTTCTGGTGGGGCATGTGATGTGCTGTCTATATTTAGGCAGTTCACGGGTGAGATTAGCTTTATTAAAATCACCGAGAATGATAATGAAAGAGTCCGGATAACGCTGCTCTGTGTATGTGATTTGATCGGCCAGCAGTTCTAGCGCAGCGCTCACACGCGCGTCAGGAGCAATGTACACACTCACCAGAATAAACGAGGAAAACTCCCGCGGTGAATAAAAAGGCTTGCAGTTAATAAAGAGAGCTTCCAAATTTGGGCAGCACATCTTCTTTAAAACTGTCACGTCTGTACACCAGCCTTCGTTGATAAAAAAACATAATCCACCGCCTCTCGTTTTCCCCGAGGACTCGATGACGCGGTCTGCTCTGAACAGCTGGAAGCCCGTTAGATGAAGCGCGCTATCCGGGATGGCTCCGTTCAGCCAGTTTTCCGTGAAGCAAAGCGCAGCGGAGTTTAAAAAGTCCTTGTTTGTGCGGGTGAGGAGTTGTAGTTCGTCTGATTTATTTGCCAGGGAGCGGAGATTCGCCAGATCACGAGCGCGCCGGCGCGCTTCCCTCGCCTGGGTCGCCTGGAGCGCTTGTATATGAACGCAGCTCCTCTGATTAAAATGTCCAGTAAAAGGTCTGAATGCTCAAATGTAGGCAGAAAGTTATTTGGTGTGCCTTTTCTGATGTCCAGGAGTTCGTTTCTAGTAAAGCTGATCGGGAAAAAGTTGCTTAAGACAGGACAAACAAACAAAAAAAGAACAAGTACCAAGCACCGACAAACCATGGCTGCCATCTGCGGCGCCATCTTGCCTGAAATGAATTTTAGAGAGAAAAAACCTGAGCATATTAAGATTGACACGGAAGTTAAAGAAGACAGCAATCACAATAGAAAATTAAATTTCAAATAGTATCAACATTATTAGAAGTTTTTAACAGGTGGTTGAAAAGAGGCCTCCAAGAGGCATCAAACAGATCTATATTTCCAGAAATACTATATCTAAGTCTTTCCACATGCAGGGTGGAGGAGAGTTCTGACAACCAAATTCTAAATAGTGGCTTCGACTTTTTCTTCCACACGCAAAGAATACATTTTTTTGCAATCATCATACCATACTGTATAGGCAGTCGAAAAGCATGGCTAAGACGCTGCAAGGAAGCTGACCAGCCAAGAACAGCAGTCGCAGGATCTAAAGGAAGCTCACATGCATAAGCATCAGAGAGAAATTTAAAGACTTCTGACCAGAATTCACAGAGTTTTGGGCATGCCCAAAAAAGATGACCAAGAGAGCCCTCCGCAGATTCGCACATATTGCAGAGAGGGGAAATAGTAGAATAAAAAGTGTTCAGTTTGACCCTTGAGTAATGTAATCTATGTAACACCTTGTACTGAATAAGCTGGTGTCTGGCATTAATAGAGCAGGTGTATATATTTTTAAGACATTTTGCCCAGTCCTCCTCGGAAACCTGAATATCCAATTCATTTTCCCAATCATTTTTCAGATGATTTGTAGAGATATCTAACTGACTTGTAAAGAAATCTACAAATTTTGTGATTAACTTTGGGGTATTGGGGGTGCAAGTACACTGTAAAAAATAAAAAGTTGAGTTAACTTAAAAAAATGAAGCAACCAGCTGCAAAGCTTTTTTGAGTTTACTGAACTTCAGGCCTACACTGTTAAAGAAAGTTGAGCCAACTTAAATTTTTAAGGCAACAAACTTAAAATGCCTTAAAATGTCAAGTTATGTGGACTTAAATTGTGAAGTTGTCTTAACTGACAATAAAGTTGACAGGACTTACAAAAACAAGTGCAATAAACATCATTTACGTTTTGTGAACTTAAATTGTGAAGTTGTCTTAACTAAGAATAAAGCTGAATAGACTAAAATGCAATGAACAATATCACTTTAAAAATTTAAAATGACAAGTTCACTGTAAAACCCGACTAGTCACGTTATCTCAAACCGTTCGGGTAAACCAATTCCCTTTGGCTTAAACCATGTAAGTTTTCAAACTTGCAGTTAAGTAATTAAGTGATTAATTAAGTGCTGATTGAGCATTAGTGATGAACACCTGCTGTTAACAAACACAATCACTGACAGAAAGAGAAACACAACAACTGACTTTAGACACATGCTTAGATGAAATCAACTGAAATAAAATACATTAAATCTCAAGATCTGATTAAACAACCCCACAAACAGCATCACCAGCTCCAATTATTAATAACCAGACTGACTTTATTTCTGTCAGACATCTACAGAAGATCTTATTGAGAATTAACTAAGGTTTAGATGTTGATGTATTGTTTCATTTGAAGTAACCATGTTAGAGATCAGTGTCTGCTTTAGTTGGGCTCTTGACCCTTGACTTCTGTGTTAGCTGTTTTTTTTCCCGCTGGCTGTTGTAACCATGTGTTCTTCCAACATATTAGTTACAAATCAAAAGCCTAGAGAAAATAATCAGTAGTTGGTTGTTATTTGTTTATAATGACGATCATTTGTTAGTGAACTGATCTCATCTTAGTGTAAGCATGGACGTATTGTGTGTCTAATCTCTGACTCAATGGATGTTGTATTGATTATAGTAAAAGTGATTCTAAGAGCCACTGGTTCTGCGACAGTCAGTTGATATAAAGGACTTTCCAAGCAGTTTGTCCACAAAGTTTTAATCTATGGAGCAATTAGACTCACACAGACATCAAGAATCAGCTTGTGAACCTCAACAATGGTGACTATTACATTTTTTTTTTTTTAATCATGCTGCAATGCATGCTGGGATCCCTGGATGAGTTTTGTACTATGCTAGTACCCAGCATGCATTGCAGCATGATTTAAAATGTAAAAAAAAATTGTAATAGTCACCATTGTTGAGGTTCACAAACTGATTCTTGATGTCTGTGTGAGTCTAATTGCTCCCATAGATTAAAACTTTTTTTTTTGTGGAAAAACTGCTTGGAAAGTCCTTTATATCAACTGACTGTTACAGAACCAGTGGCTCTTAGAATCACTTTTACTATAATCAATACAACATCCATTGAGTCAGAGATTAGACACACAGCATGTCCTTGTTTACGCTAAGATGAGATCAGATCACTAACAAATGATCGTCATTATAAACAAATAACAACCAACTACTGATTATTTTCTCTAGGCTTTTGATTTGTAACTAATATGTTGGAAGAACACATGGTTACAACACCCAGGGGAAAAAAAACAGTTAACACAGAAGTCAAGGGTCAAGAGCCCAACTAAAGCAGACACTGATCTCTAACATGGTTACTTCAAATGAAACAAATCAACATCTAAACCTTAGTTAATTCTCAATAAGATCTTGTGTAGATGTCTGACAGAAATAAAGTCAGTCTTGGTATTAATAATTGGAGCTGGTGATGCTGTTTGTGGGGTTGTTTAATCAGATCTTGAGAGATTTAATGTATTTTATTTCAGTTGATTTCATCTAAGCATGTGTCTAAAGTCAGTTGTTGTGTTTCTCTTTCTGTCAGTGATTGTGTTTGTTAACAGCAGGTGTTCATCACTAATGCTCAATCAGCACTTAATTAATCACTTAATTACTTAACTGCAAGTTTTAAAACTTACATGGTTTAAGCCAAAGGGAATTGGTTTACTCAAACGATTTGAGTTAACGTGACTAGTCGGGTTTTACAGTGAACTTGTCATTTTAAATTTTTAAAGTGATATTGTTCATTGCATTTTAGTCTATTCAGCTTTATTCTTAGTTAAGACAACTTCACAATTTAAGTTCACAAAACGTAAATGATGTTTATTGCACTTGTTTTTGTAAGTCCTGTCAACTTTATTGTCAGTTAAGACAACTTCACAATTTAAGTCCACATAACTTGACATTTTAAGGCATTTTAAGTTTGTTGCCTTAAAAATTTAAGTTGGCTCAACTTTCTTTTTTTTTTAACAGTGTAGGCCTGAAGTTCAGTAAACTCAAAAAAGCTTTGCAGCTGGTTGCTTCATTTTTTTAAGTTAACTCAACTTTTTATTTTTTACAGTGCATGGTACTAAAGTCATATAGAGGAGGTTTATTTGGACAAACTCTTACATTTTAAACAGCTGAAACAAATACTTTAAAAACATTTTAAACAATTATGAATATTAAAGTATTTTGTAATTTTCTAGTTATCATGTTCAGTTATTAATTCTAACTGTAGTGATGTGTCAGGAATGTTTATCATCTTGATCTTGTATGTTACAAAGGGATATTTATTAATTTGCTTTGTCAGACACATAACTGTTGTAACAGTACAGTACTCAAGTCAAAATACCCCACAAGGTGGCAGCTGTTGTCCAGCAGAGGAAACTACTATTGCATTCATACAGCATTTTTTTTCTAGTAAAGTGTTTATTAAAAGTACATATTTATATCAAATCTATAGTTTTGTTCTCTATTGATTATAAAACCTATTCAGCTCAGGATGCACAAATACACTAATGAAAATAAATGTATTGCAAAGTTCTTCAACAGGGAGTTTTGTTTTATATATATTGTATAACAAAACGGAGTGTCTACACTCTCAGAAATTAAAGGTACAGAAGTTGTCACTGGGGCTGTACCCTTTTAAAAAGGTACATGTTTGTACCTAAAGGGTCCATTTTGGTACTTTAAAAGTACATATTAGCAGAGGCGGACAATCCAGGGGTCAGAAAAAAAAAGTCCTGCCATATTTTTGTTCCACCCATGAACTCTGCAGCTGATTTCACCAGAGGAGGAACCAAGTCATTCCTTTCAAGTCACAAGCAAGTCTCAAGTCAAATCCCAAGTCCTCAAAGAGTTAAAGTTAATGAGATAATTAAGTGTCTAATTAAATTATGATTGTGCATTAATGATGAACACCTGCTATTATTGAGAATCACAGAGGATCAGATGTTGATGTTTTATTGGTTAAAATGATGCCACCATCATGGAGAGCAGTGTTTGCTTTAGTTGGGCTCTTGACCCTTTTAGTAAATCAAAGTAATTTGCTTTTAAGCAAGTGCAATATTGTTTCACAACAAACATTTGTGCATTGCTGAATCAAGAACTTGATGTAGCAGTTTAGTTTACACTTTCTGCTTTTAAATCATTTAAATGAGCATCATGAAGGTGTCTCGCTTTGGTTTATTGAGTGATATTCAGCTATTACTGAATTCCAGGAAAAAAAAGTCCTACCAAACAAATGCTACTGTAGTGATTACATATTAGGAGAAAGAACAGCATCAGCTCAGGCTTTTAGACATGAACACTTATCATATGATCCTCAACGGTGGTGACAATAATAATTCATACTGCAGTGCATGATGGGAGTTTTTACTATGGTCTTACTCAGCATACATTGCAGCATGAAGAATTTTGTTGGTTGTCACCATTGTTGAGATTCATATTCTGGTTCATTATGTCTGCGTGCGTCTAAATAGCAGAAGAGTTTAAGTGCTTATATGCATTAAATACAGTCGATTTCAAATGAATTCATCATAACTATTAGAACAACAAGTTCCTTGCACGCTATTTCACAAGATTGATTTTTCAAAACCTAAACATACAACACAAAGAATAAGAAAACAAACAACCAGTACAGCTGTAAAAGCATGGTTTCTCATTGTGCAACCCTGATCTCTTTACTTTACAGCAACACATGTAATGCTGCAAAGAGAGATCTAACACAGGAGTCAAAGGCCAAGAGCCCAACTAAAGCACACACTGATCTCCATGATGGTGGCATCATTTTAACCATTAAAACATTAATATCTGATCCTCTGTAATTCTCAATAACAGCAGGTGTTCATCACTAATGCACAATCATAATTTAATTAGACACTTAATTATCTCATTAACTTTAACTCTTTGAGGACTTGGGATTTGACTTGAGACTTGCTTGTGACTTGAAAGGAATGAGTTGGTTCCTCCTCTGGTGAAATCAGCTGCAGAGTTCATGGGTGCAATAAACACATGGCAGGACTTTTACTTTCTGACCCCTGGATTGTCCGCCTCTGATAAGATCTTCTGTAGATGTCTGACAGAAATAAAGTCAGTCTGGTTATTAATAAGTGGAGCTGGTGATGCTGTTTGTGGGGTTGTTTAATCAGATCTTGAGAGATTTAATGTATTTTATTTCAGTTGATTTCATCTAAGCATGTGTCTAAAGTCAGTTGTTGTGTTTCTCTTTCTGTCAGTGATTGTGTTTGTTAACAGCAGGTGTTCCTCACTAATGCTCAATCAGCACTTAATTAATCACTTAATTACTTAACTGCAAGTTTTAAAACTTACATGGTTTAAGCCAAAGGGAATTGGTTTACTCAAACGATTTGAGTTAACGTGACTAGTCGGGTTTTACAGTGAACTTGTCATTTTAAATTTTTAAAGTGATATTGTTCATTGCACTTTAGTCTATTCAGCTTTATTCTTAGTTAAGACAACTTCACAATTTAAGTTCACAAAACGTAAATGATGTTTATTGCACTTGTTTTTGTAAGTCCTGTCAACTTTATTGTCACCCAGTCAACAATTTGATCTCACAGTGATGTCACCATGATCTCACAGGATACTCGTGATGAGGTCACAATGTGAGGTAACAGTGAGCTAAAAGTGTAACCTCACAGCGCCCTCACTGTGTGCTCATACTAATGTGAGGTCAAAGTGCACTCACTGCACAGAGACTAGGCACCCAGCATGCATTGCAGCATGACGCTTTTGATTGTCACCATTGTTGAGATTCATACACCGATTCTTGATGTCTCACTTGTTTTTAAATGAGAGGGTAGTTAATAATGTTTGTGTCTTATGCTTTTATAATCCTTCATAACTGATTATGAGACTGCTGGATCCTATACTATATAAACACAGAACTATTTTATTTAGAAAGTGTTAATTAATAAAACCTCACCGAGACTGTATATTGAGCATAGGTGATGGCTGCTTTGCAATCATCAGCAACAAACCAATATCACCTGGTTGCAGTCTCTTTTGGTTTTCTTGCCATAACAAATGTGCTTTACAAACACAGTTACAGCAGCCCCAAAAATATATAATGTTATAAAGTCAAGGGTCAAGAGCCCAACTAAAGCACACACTGATCTCCATGATGGTGGCATCATTTTAACCATTAAAACATTAATATCTGATCCTCTGTAATTCTCAATAACAGCAGGTGTTCATCACTAATGCACAATCATAATTTAATTAGACACTTAATTATCTCATTAACTTTAACTCTTTGAGGACTTGGGATTTGACTTGAGACTTGCTTGTGACTTGAAAGGAATGAGTTGGTTCCTCCTCTGGTGAAATCAGCTGCAGAGTTCATGGGTGCAATAAACACATGGCAGGACTTTACTTTCTGACCCCTGGATTGTCCGCCTCTGATAAGATCTTCTGTAGATGTCTGACAGAAATAAAGTCAGTCTGGTTATTAATAAGTGGAGCTGGTGATGCTGTTTGTGGGGTTGTTTAATCAGATCTTGAGAGATTTAATGTATTTTATTTCAGTTGATTTCATCTAAGCATGTGTCTAAAGTCAGTTG
>NC_081155.1:47692600-47720901 GCF_012432095.1 Onychostoma macrolepis
AAAAATATAACGTGCTGCACCAAATGTGTAGTCTAGCTTAAGTTAGCTAATTAAATTCAAGCTTGTTTATTTTTTTTTTCACATATAATGCAGGATAATATCATAGGAGATTGTATGATTTGTAATTATGATGTGTGTTCAGTTACCCCTATTACAGTAAGTTAGCTCGATCACAACACTATAGCCATTTATAAATGTTCAGATGAAGAACAGTGTTGCCAGATTGGTGTGTTTTCCAGTAATTGATCAAAATCCACACAAAATTATATAGTAAACACACAAATCTTACCAATAATAAACTATACAAATTAATTCATAACTACAACAATAACATTTGCTCATCAAATGGCATAATAAAGCAAATTAAGTGTTTTCTCATTTTCCATGTCTGTCATTTGCCTTAAAGAAATAAAAGAGTACAACAGAAATATCAAAATGCCACCTGTCCAAGCCACGTAGTACAACTCAAAACTGCCCAATCTGCCAACACTGACGAAGAAAATACTGGTAAAAATGTAAGGAGTTCAATATTTTTTTCCCTCTCTTATCAGGTCCTTCAAATTTGCCAGCTTCCAACATTCTCCTTTATTTTAACCTCCTCCACACACACACACACACACACACACAAAAACCAAAGGCACTTTTAAGAGCCACGTCTGTCTTGTTAACCTGTACTTGTCTCTCTGTAGCTCGCTCTGTCTCTTTCTCTATTTGCATTGTTCTATCTTTCTGTTTCTCTCAATCGGTCCTACAAAACTCTATTTTAACACATTGACTGTCTGTATTTTATTTTTTTGTGTATATTTCTTCTTTATATTTCTTGTCAAGTTATGACGAGGCCCAAATTCCGGCCCTGCCCATCTTGCCAGACTCCCAATCAGGCAAGCAGGAAAAGTTATGTCTGCTTTGGAAGTCTGTCCACTAAACAAAAAATAAATGACAAAGTGGTGTCACTGGATAGCCAGTGGGGGCAATCTGTCAAGAAAAGCAGAAATGTTGGGCGCATAATTGATTCTGCCCGTATTGCAGTAAGTAAATTGCAGATTTTTCACAAGTGTTATTTGAAGTGTAACTGAAAGCCCATGTTTGTCACATAGTAAATATCATAGACTGCTGTTTGCAGTATGATGTGGCCTTTATAAACTTAGTCTTATGTCATACAAAGAAGACTCTTTGTCTTCAAATTGTGCTAAAGAGAAACAATAAGTTGTGTTCTCTGTCAAATAATGAGTCAGTCATGTTGGCAATGGTAGAAACTGAAAGAGTACCTCTGGCCTTATCTGAAACTGAACTTTGATCGTATAAAAAACAAGATTAAATTTAAAGTACATTAAATGACCTTAAAATAAAATTGCTTTATACAGTACTAATGTATCTAATAATTCAGTGGGTTTAACTAATGTGTAGTAATTGCATTTGTTCATTTCAGGTGCGGAAACTTGAGGCAGTGGGTTACAAGCCCATTTTATTTATTGGAAAACAAAAATAAAAGGCTTCAAATAAGTGGGTTGCAGACATAATTACCCATCTGCACCCCACTCCTGTCACAAGAAATGTTTTGGAGAAGATGCGAAGGGCTTATGAATTTATCTTGACTAAGGGTAAGAGCAAGATTTGTGTTCAGAAATTATTATTATTATTTAAAATAAATGTATTTTTCTTTGTTAATATAATACAGATTTGAAATGAATGTAAACTTGTATTAAAGCAACCTCCACAGCACAGAAGCTGGACAGTGACATCCCCATAAGAGCAGCACAACAGCCTCCGTCAGGAGCAGCGCAGTGCTTCCATTCTGGAGCCGGAGAGCCTCACCGCGGAGCAGCCGGAGAGCCTCACAAAGGAGTCCGAGACTGTATTTATACTCAACCTTGTTTCTCTGTCTTCCCCACACTCTCCAACTTCTCTCTCTCCTCCATCTTCTACTACTTTTACAGCTGTTCTTCCTCCACAGTCTTCTCCACCTCCACCTCCACTGCCATGCTCTAAGTCTTTGCAACAGAGGAAGAAAAAGACAAAAACCTCAATCTGTTCACCAGCACCTTCTGCCACCTCTGTCTCTCCTCCATCTCTTATCCCCACAGATCTCTCCCTTCCACAGTCTTGTCCTCCACCTGCTGCCTCTTCCATCTCCCAGTCCTTGAGTCAGGATGGGCCAAGTGTGAAGAAGAAAAGAAAGGGTAAGTTTTGTTTTGCCGTGGGATATACCTTAATACACACAATTAATATAATTTGCTCTCAGACAAAGTTGACTTTAGGCAAATTAAATTTATTCGGGTCATCAGGTCATTGGTAGCCATAGCCAATACACAGTGTTTTGTGCTTTAGCTATTTAGCTGTGTTTAAGTGGACAGCGTCCAAGGGCTGAGGTTAATGTCAATCACTGACTTAAAGGTGCAGTAGGAGATCTTGGAAAATGCTAACTTTAGCCTGATAGCACTGAAAGCGAGCGTACCACCCTCCCTGCAAATTGCTGTCCAAAGCCATGCCCCCCGAACACATGAACGCACACAGATCAGACGATCAGAGACAACATTACTACAATACATCACATGTCATTAACTGGTGAGAAAACTTCATAGTAAAAGTACTACAGTACCAGGAAGGAAGGTCAGGTCGTTTGCTTGCCATTCTCGCTCTGTCTGCGTAGCGTACGTGAACGCGCTGATGACGTATCCTGTCTGCGCAAACCGGGTGTGCAGAGGTATGCAAATACATGTTGACAGGCAGGTAGGAAAGCCAATAGAAACACTTGGAATGAGCGTTTTGATTGGACGTACATTTCTTGGGCCTACGCCTTCCACAGATTATATAAATACATATTAAATACATTTAGACCACTTAACTTAATGATGGCTATCGGGATGTGAAGAGACTTTCAACCAGAATAACAATAAATATTTCTGAAGACAATCACCTATTGCACCTTTAAGCTAGGAGGGCTTCTGGAGACCCAGCCCAGTACATTTAGCTTGATCCACAAAAAGCAGGGACAAAGTCACTTGGACACAAGTGGACAGGACCACAGATCACCTCACAAGTGAAATGACAACTGTTAACTTGAGATTCAACTACAAAGCATGACACTCATTGCTTAATAAACTTTCCTTGTTTTTTGATCATTAAGGTTGCCAAAAATGTAGTAGACAGAAGATCTTCCTGTTTAATAAAATAACTGGGGAAAGAATAAATGAGGTAAAATGTCTTTTATTAGGCTACTTGCTTGTCTTGGTGACTGATTCTGGCCTTTAAAGATAATAAAACAATATGTTATGCCCTATCCAGTAATTACTTAAACAGCTCAAATAATAATTACTGTGTGTGTGTGTGTGTGTAGGCAAGCAGCATAGAAGTTTCTGTTATTGATGTCTGTGGCAAGAGAAAGGGTGATGGTCAGTAGTCTGGACTGAAACTCAGAGAGTGTGACTGAATTTCAAATTCTTGAAAGAATATACCATTATTTTTGATAGAAAAAGGAGAACGATCTGCCTCCTTGTGTGGATTTAGATATATAGTTATTAGTTAGAGCCCAAAATTTTGTGATTGAAGTGGACACAATGGATTATGGGTTGCTGGACAATTCAGTGCTTTCTAAGTAATTAATACAATTTTAAAAATAGTTGACAGGCAGCCAGTGTATTGACAATAAAATGGGGCTGATGTGACCATATTTTTGGTTTTAATTAAGTACTCAAATACTACATACACAACTAGCTGAAGCTTATTTATTGAGCAGGACATTTACCCAATAATGCATTAGTAGTGAATCATGAAGGCATAAAATCATTTTTAAGCATCTGAAACATTAAAAAAAGCAATATTTCTAAGATGGAAAATGCTGTTCTACATGTGATTTTCAATGGACCGATTGCAGTCAAACGAGATCTGTGGTCTCAATTGTACTAGATGATGTAACAATACATCCATCAAGACACAAATTAATAAACTTGCATCTTATTTTTTGAGGTTTTGGACCAATAATTGTTTCCAGTAGTGTCTTGCAATGAAGACTATAGAACAGTGACATTAGTGGTAAAATGCATGAGGAAGATTAGGGCAATGAGAACGAGAAGAGCAGTATTAAATATGAAGAAGGGGAGAACAATGATGAATGGCAGTGGGAGCAAGATGCAGTCACTATCTTTATCCCCGAGTCTGTAGAACTGACAGATCTGCTTGGAATGCAACATGAAAACATGCTGAAATTTTTAAACTTGTTCAGTATTCTGCAACTTATTCTGCAAGTCATAGCCCCTTTCCAGCCAATCCAATAATGTTTTTTAATAAATGTCAGTGAACTCTCTAAATTAAACCCAACAATGATCTTTATTTTTGTTCTGTGTTCTAATGATATGTTTCGCTTATGATACTTACAGTGGCTAAACTTGGGATGACACATGGGAGCCTGCCAGCGAGTTCCAGCATTTTTTGCCAGTGTCTCCAAATCCCAGCCATCTTTCACCCTGACAGTCTCCTCACCCTGAACACCTGGACTCGTCAAGCACATTTCAGTTCTGAGTGTGTTGTTGTTTTTGTTTTGCTTGCTGTTCTTCATTAAAGTTTTTGCACAGTGCATACACTCTTTTAGTATTTTTTTTAAAAAGTTGTCATTTTAAACACCTTTTGCATTTGTCATGAACTGCGTAACAGCCAGGGAGGGTAGCATGGAGAGGGCCTGCTACAAACACGCTGTTTGTTATAATGGCATGCCCAAAGATATTATTTTTAAAGATTTTTGCAGTGCAATTTTAGTATTGCATTGATGCAAACTCCTCACCTGTAGGTGACAACTCATTTTTTTGAGAGAAAAATGAGAAAGTGATCCAATGAGAAAGTGTTTTTATTATATTTTAATATTCAGTTATGAAAAGTTAGACTGGTCTTATTTGTTTTGGAAAAGAAAGGCTGATAACCACTTGGCAACTGCTACCAAGTTTTGTATAGTATTTTCTTTACTCTTTACTAAAATGTCTAAAAAGGGTAATATTTTATGTAATTGAGGTCTGAGATGTGGAAACGGTGAAGAGAGAGATGGCAAACATTTTGCATTTTAGGTCTAATCATCCAATATTGTCTTAAATAACCTGCATAGCACTTCATCTTTTATAACATGGGATTTTGACCAAATATATTCAATCTTGATTTTTGTAAACTGTTGCAAAAATATGTTTGTTTTTTTGGTGTAAAATTACAGTTTGGACATATAAGGTAATAAAAATACCTGGAAGTATCTACATATGAGCATGTAAAACAAATATCTTTAAAAAAAATTCCTTGTGGAGCATGCCCCCAGTTCTCACCATTTTACCCCTTTTACCTGTTTGCATCTGTTTATAGGTAAGTTTACATGAACTGTCTGTCTGTTATGCCAAACATGAATAAATACCATAAAACAAATATAATAACAATATATTTGTTGTTACATATTTGTTTCCATTTTGTCTAAAATATAATACATTTATTAATAAGAATGATTATTAAAATTTTTATATTTCACTAAAACTGATTGCTTTTATTTGCGTAAAATTTTATAATGAATGCTATTTTTATGTCTTTAATATCAAGTATCTAGGTGAGAGAGGATACTGTACTACATCTGTCTACATTTGTCTTTTTTCTACGTTTTACATATTGATACATTTTGGGAAAGGATTATATATTCGTATATATATATACATATGTATATATATTGTGTATATACACGCAGAAATTAAACATTTTGAAATAGATTATTATTTTTATTTCTTATACTGTACACAGCTGTCACAGTTAGTTACCCTCCGGTTCATACCATGGAAATCATTAGGCCCTTGCTTTGAAAAAAAAAAGATTAGCTAGGTTAGCCCCAAATAGGAATCTATAACTATAAAAATATATTTTTATTTTTAGTGAGAAGAAACAAATATTTAACTAACCTTCTGGTATAACCATAGACTGTAAAAAAAGGGTATAACCCACCTTCAGCCGGAAGATCCCTTAATGACCATATTAGGACAAGTAAGTGTGACGTTTTGACATGCTGTGGCTGGACTAACTTTTAGGCAAAAATGCAGTGTGCTTCATGTTGCAAACTATGTTTTATTGACATTATGACTTCAGTAATACTGTCATTGAACAATGACGGATTGCTATGTTGCAAAAAATGACCCATTCACCGAAATCCTAACCCTAACCCTACAGCGCAAGTAGGGAACTACAATTTACAGTGCCATGTCCCATCGATAGTGACAAAGGCTTATGGGTAACGTAGTTTAATAACCTTTTAGTAATTAAATTAAGTAAATACTATATTTAATTAACAAAGGGATATCTAAATATGTTCATTGTGCAAATCTTTACGATATATTTGAGAGCCAGTTCGAAATTTGGTATTTTACTAAGAACACTTTTTAAAACACTTTTTTACAAACTTTCTATAAATGTGAGAAAACTGTGTCCAACATTATTTATTAAACATAGGATAAGTAGTTGTCCTGCTGTTTTTCCCTTTGATATGCTCATTGGACTTTGAGTTACAGCCATTTGAAATGTGCCGTTTTTTCCTCTTCCAGGGGGCACTTCTGGTCCGCTGGGGGTGAAAAGGCAATAAAACCTATACAGATGTACTATCTTTGTCATGGACAACAAACTGTTGTCACATTTATGCCTGAACATTTTTATTGATTTCTGCCCCTTTCTGTATTTACAACATGCGTATGTTAGGTTTTGATGGTGCTGTGAGACTCTGAAAACAGAATACAGAAATACAGTAAAAATGTACACAAAAAAAGCTAAAAGTAACATGTCTAGGCAACATATTATTTCTTTATATATCATTCATTTTCCTTTAGCAAAATGGCAATGGGTGAACTTGCATGTAGTGTTGGGAAATAATGATTCTTCTTCATGATTTTTTGTTGTTGTTTTTTTGTCATGCTTGTCTATGTCCCTATTATAAGCTGCTTATTCCATGTCTCCAAACAGGTTTCAGTTGTTATACAGCACCCTACACTAGGACACAGGCATATGGCCACAGTTGTTTTTCCTCAGCCCAGGGCTGAAGACCAAAAATGATTTTTTCCCCTGTGCATCATATTTCGTTTGATTATTATTACTCATGGTTATTTAGTCTTGTTGTTGGTTGAGGTGGAGCTCATTTTGAACTATTTTGTAGACAACTGTATCTAATGATCATTGTCAATATGAGTTAATCTGCTAATTATTTTCTCTGTCACTCAACTGATTGTTTGGTTTGTAAAAATTATGGAAATAGTGAGAAATTACACATTACCCAAAAATATATCATCACAAATACTGTGAACAGTTGAAACCTCAAAATTAAAAAAAAAAAAAACATAGCAATTAAGCAACTAAAAAAATGCAAATCTTACAATTTTCTAAACTGGAACCATGACATTTTTTCCATTAAAATGATCAACTTAACCATCCCCATTTCTTGCATTGTTTGGTGTGGCCTCTGAAAACACCCTTCTCAACACAAGAGAAATGAACATGTTGGCCTTCGGCTCTCTTTTGGCTAGGAGACTGATGTTGTTTAAATGGAAGGACCCTATTCCACCGACACAGCCACTGGATCAGAGAAGTCATGGGTCATCTTAAGTTATAGAAAATCAGACAAACATTCAGAGGGTCTATTGGGACATTTTATAAGATCTGGCAGCCTTTTTTAACTTTTGTGGAGGAGATGGAAGCACACAACATGGCAATGTAAAAGAAAGGGAACCTTTATTATACCTTTACTTCATGCTTTTTATTTTCTCTTTACGGAGGGGGAGGGGTACTGTATAATGTGAAAACAAATTTGAAAAAAACCTTGAACAAAATGATCAACTTATAAATCAACAAATTGGCTAATTATTTTGGCTGTACTTATACTGTAAATATAAACTACTGAGTAGTTTTATTTATACCAAAATGCCATATTTTACAATCTCTTCATGAGCTGCAAGTTCAGTAAAAAGTTTTTTTTCTTCTTCTTTGAACTGTAGCCTAGCACAACTACACAGTGGCATGAGAAGAAACAAATCATCTACGTAGAGGACAAGTACCTCAAATCTATACTTTAGTACAGTACAGTACTTAGCCTTACAATAAAGCACTGGATTTCCAGCACTGACTGGTTGTAGAGGCATGCATGCATTCATTTCTATGTAAGTGAAAAAAGACAGACACTACACTTTGGTTATATTTATAATGTGATTAACAGCAGATTTTATTACATGCTTTAGATTCAGGGTTAAGGTCAAGGTCACTGTCAAGAAAAAAAAAAAAAGGTGTCACAGTCTTGTGGATTACAGTTCGTCATCAGAAATTTCGAAGTCACTGTCATAGTCATCAGCTGACAGTTTGTTTAAGAGGTTGTTCTCAGCTCCAGACAAAACTTGCAGGTAACAGTCTCTTGCTTGCACCCTCATTTCTCTGATTTTACGTTGCTTTCTGTGGATGATGCTCTGCAGACCTTTCAAACCCTCTTCACTTAGGCCACATTGCGAATCTTAAAAGAATGAAATAACAAAATAACATTAAGCCTCCCTTAGAAACTTTATAAAGTCATCATTGTTGTGTATGTTTAATAGGGCTGCCCCCTGATACTAACGCAAAAATGTTAAGTCTTTCAGAAAAATCATAGTTGGATTAATTTGTATTTAATATGTCCCTGTTACATAGTAATTACATACGTGGGGCAGGAAATTCAAAATTGGAACACTGAAAGAGTTTATAAGGACAACTCCAAGCAAGATTGCCAACTTTCAGCTACCAATTGGATAGAGATTTGGGCAAAGTATAATGATGGCTCATACAGTTACATCCACTTATGATACAATAAAATGTGTTTTCATTACTAGGCTTTTTACTTTAATGATTAGACAGGACACGTCCTCTATGTAGTTATAGGAATATGGCATTTAGTAAAAATCAGAATCTTACTATTGAAATCAAAATATTCTAACAGTTATGATGCTCAAAGAACTTATAACATTCTTTCTCAGCCCTGGAACTGGAACTGAGTCTTTTGTGAGTCCGTTTTTCAGGAAAATCTTTGGTTAGGGGCAACCCTATGCTTAAGTTTGTGCCATATATTACAAATACATACTTTTCAGTGTCTCACTGGCAAACAAGCAGGACAGTTCTCTGAGGGTACCAGCACGAGTTGAAAGATATTTCCAATGGTTGTCCATCTCTGCAACAAGAATCTTCTGCTCCTCCTGAAGTCTCCTTAATGACATGATGATGTTGAATGCCTTTCTCTTTGTTCTTAGATCGACAGAATCTGGAACGCATGAGAAAAACTTATGTCATATATCAACCTTCAAAGAATCTTTAAAATCATATGGGGTTGCAGACTGACATTTGAGGCATTGTGGGTAATGTGTCAGTATGTATAAGAACTGTCAGAAGACTAGTGTACATACCACTGTGTGTTAGCTGCCATGGCCAAGCTGTCTCACCAGACAAAATGGTTTCAGTGTTTGGAACCATTCTGTTGTATTTCTCTACAACTGATGTCAGGATCCCCTTCTCCTCCCTGATCTTGCGGCGGATCCTGGCACGACCTTTGTTGCCATCTGTATCCTTATAGGAACGTCTCTTGATACTCGCCACCAGCACCTCAATTCTGCTGGCCAAGGCATCAACATCATTTGTGGTTGTTGTTGTTGCTGCTGAGAAAAAATGTGAGGGAAAAATTACAATAACAGTAACAATTACAATTATTCATATATATATATATATATATATATATATATATACACACACACACACATATATATATATATATATATATATACAGTGAGGAAAATAAGTATTTGAACACCCTGCTATTTTGCAAGTTCTCCCACTTAGAAATCATGGAGGGTCTGAAATTGTTATCGTAGGTGCATGTCCACTGTGAGAGACATAATCTAAAAAAAAATCCAGAAATCACAATGTATGATTTTTAACTATTTATTTGTGTGATACAGCTGCAAAAAAGTATTTGAACACCTGTCTATCAGCTAGAATTCTGACCCTCAAAGACCTGTTAGTCTGCCTTTAAAATGTCCACCTCCACTCCATTTATTATCCTAAATTAGATGCACCTGTTTGAGGTCGTTAGCTGCATAAAGACACCTGTCCACCCCATACAATCAGTAAGAATCCAACTACTAACATGGCCAAGACCAAAGAGCTGTCCAAAGACACTAGAGACAAAATTGTACACCTCCACAAGGCTGGAAAGGGCTACGGGAAATTGCCAAGCAGCTTGGTGAAAAAGGTCCACTGCTGGAGCAATCATTAGAAAATGGAAGAAGCTAAACATGACTGTCAATCTCCCTCGGACTGGGGCTCCATGCAAGATCTCACCTCGTGGGGTCTCAATGATCCTAAGAAAGGTGAGAAATCAGCCCAGAACTACACGGGAGGAGCTGGTCAATGACCTGAAAAGAGCTGGGACCACCGTTTCCAAGGTTACTGTTGGTAATACACTAAGGCGTCATGGTTTGAAATCATGCATGGCACGGAGGTTCCCCTGCTTAAACCAGAACATGTCCAGCCCGACTTAAGTTTGCCAATGACCATTTGGATGATGCAGAGGAGTCATGGGAGAAAGTCATGTGGTCAGATGAGACCAAAATATAACTTTTTGGTCATAATTCCACTAAACGTGTTTGGAGGAAGAAGAATGATGAGTACCATCCCAAGAACACCATCCCTACTGTGAAGCATGGGGGTGGTAGCATCATGCTTTGGGGGTGTTTTTCTGCACATGGGACAGGGCGACTGCACTGTATTAAGGAGAGGATGACCGGGGCCATGTATTGCGAGATTTTGGGGAACAACCTCCTTCCCTCAGTTAGAGCATTGAAGATGGGTCGAGGCTGGGTCTTCCAACATGACAATGACCCGAAGCACACAGCCAGGATAACCAAGGAGTGGCTCTGTAAGAAGCATATCAAGGTTCTGGCGTGGCCGAGCCAGTCTCCAGACCTAAACCCAATAGAGAATCTTTGGAGGGAGCTCAAACTCCGTGTTTCTCAGCGACAGGCCAGAAACCTGACTGATCTAGAGAAGATCTGTGTGGAGGAGTGGGCCAAAATCCCTCCTGCAGTGTGTGCAAACCTGGTGAAAAACTACAGGAAACGTTTGACCTCTGTAATTGCAAACAAAGGCTACTGTACCAAATATTAACATTGATTTTCTCAGGTGTTCAAATACTTATTTGCAGCTGTATCATACAAATAAATAGTTAAAAAATCATACATTGTGATTTCTGGATTTTTTTTTTTAGATTATGTCTCTCACAGTGGACATGCACCTACGATGACAATTTCAGACCCCTCCATGATTTCTAAGTGGGAGAACTTGCAAAATAGCAGGGTGTTCAAATACTTATTTTCCTCACTGTATATATATACACACACACACACACACACACATACATATACACTAGTAATTTCCTCACCGTCTGCCCACTCCTTTACATCACTGATCCAGTCTTCCAGTGGCTCTCTGTCACTGCCAGTTCGACTTTCATAGACTCTAGGTTTTGCAACTGGCTTTGCAGAGCTTTTGTGGTCTGCAATGACAAGCAATCACAGATAGCACAAAAAAAAGAACCAACTGTTCAACGCACAGCTTTTAAACACTAATAACATACATTAATGAACATCTAAAACAAATTCTACTGTTATTACCTTCTGATAACGACGGGTCAGTGCGGTGGCCAAATTGTTGAACTTTTGCTGATTCCAGCGCATGGCCATGAGAGTCAGCATGTCTATGCGTCCTGCAAACACAGAGAATATCATGTTACCATATTCCCCCTACTTATTATTTAATAATGTAACTAGTGCAGTATGTGGTCATTTTACCTGCTTTGGACATGTGTTTTGTGGTCACTGCAATCCTAGACAGGAAAGCATTGCACTGTTCCACCTCCTCCCCTAGTGTTAAACCAGCCCCATCCTGACATGCCCACTCCATTTCACCTGATTAGGAATAAAACAATTAAAAATAAAAATAATAATGCTGAGAAAGTTTTGACATTCATTTGCAGATGTTCAGTTTTGATAATCACATAGCAAAGTTCACCTACCTCGCATTTAATGGGCTTTGGCATGGAAGACTGAAAGGAAGGGCTTCATGTTAAGAAGGTGCTGGAGCTCTGGGCAGCTTTTTGCAACTCTTTGGAGGTAGGGCCAATATTTGCAGGTCACATCCATACAAAAAACAGTGATTTGCCTACTGGCCAGCTTTTCTTGCAGGTACAGGGGATAGGCAAAAATTTCACCCCTGTACATATTTAAAGCACAGAGCAGCACTCCGTGTCGACACACCGCAAGCTCCAATCCCTCCTCGTCTACCTTGCTGGCAGGTCTTTGGGAGGTCTCTCTGGCTGCTGACCGCTCCCCTCCACAAACACCTCTTCCACTGACCTATAATATGGAAAATGGTTGATGAAAATAAGACTCTCCTAAACAAACTCTTCAGTAGGAGGTAAGTGTAGTCCTGTATATAGTCTAATCGTCTGCGATTTTACATGTTTGGATGTCTTGTGAATGTAGTCCACAAATCTTGTCACATCTTCATCCTTAGCTATAAAGACGTCTTCAAAGATGGCCTGTTCTTCAGATCTAAAAAAATAATAATAATAAAAAATACAGAACAGGTACACAAAAGTTTATGATACCTTGTAATCTAATTTTACTTGGTACACATTAAAGAGATATTTTTTCTTATAAATATTGTTTCAACAGTGTGATATTATACACAATTTGAAATACCTAGCTGCACTCTTGAAACGGTAATGCTTGCGGTTTCCATCTACTGAAACTGCCAGCATATCTGGGGTGCACGCAGGACAGATGAAAGGCTCTTCCTTGCAGATTTTGTCCAACTCATATCGCACAGCCTCCCACTCAAAAACACTTTTCTGAAAACTGTCTGTGGAGAACTTGCCAGTCTATTAAAATGAAGGAAACCAACAGCTAATAATGTACAAAAAATACATTAGCATTAAAACATATTACGTTTCATCCCACAATACAAAGAGATTAACAATACTGAAGGATAAATAAATTCAATACTCACACGATCCAGCATTCTTACAGTCCTGGTGCTGCCATCTTCATTTCTTCAAATGAGAAAAAGACATCTGTGGCATAAATTGTGGCAAAGTGAAGGGTCGCAGGCCAGTAGTCACTTCGATTTAGGTCGACCACTCCAGCAGCCCAACTCAGCACAGGCATGCTTAGATCATATCGTCCTGGAAAAATCAAAAACACATCCACTTTAACGTAAACCTTATGTGATTAATCAGGGTTTGGATTCTTTAAACAATTTTTACATTACTTTGTATACGTTTTAAACATTACTCAGAAGTCATATGTAGATTTTACATACAGACCTGTGCCAAACTTATGGGAGTAGAGCATGTATAGATGTTTATCTTCACACCCGTACCATTCATTGTGATCACAGCAACAGTCTTCCCTGGGCTGAGCCTCAATGACTCTGATGAACAACCACACATTTTGTCAGGAATCTCCACAGGTACAAGCCGTACTGAAAAAGATCAAACATGTGAATTAAGATCATTTGTATTGACTGAGTAATATAACAGTGTAATGGTTCAATGGTAATGAAGTACATTGTTGAAAAAGTATAGAAGAGATGCTCAAAAAGCTTCAATTCAATATCAAACAATACGAGACAAAAAGCCATTATTTAAATAGTAAAGCTTATGAGGCCTAACGATTCTCAGAATGAAATGTATGTTGTACGCTCACAAACCAGAACTTACCACAATGGGAAAGAGCCTTATCTACAACAAAAGTTGTTGGAGGCAGTGGCTGGTAGAGTCCAGGAGTCATGGCATCTCGGTTATAGAGAACATGTCTGGTGTGCATGCTGACATCACATTCAGCACAGAAGACAGTCACAACACCGGACAGCAGCTGGATTGCTCCCACACTGTTGGCAGATGCGTGTTGCCACATTTCCTTGTGCCGCAGCGGTGTTCACCAGACGGGGTCTCTCTGCCCTCCACCTCTCTGAGAAGAGACTTTGTCGTGTGCTCCAGCTCGAGGAAGCTGGGAGAGGATCTCTTGAGGCTGATGCCTCATCATCTGAGATATCGCTCAGTGAGTTCTGGAGAACTTGCAGAAAACACTCTGTTAAAATAGTATGGAGCATTTAAAAACAAAACTTTAATACATTAAAGTGTACTGCATGGAGTGCCTTTGACTGTGAAAAGGACAGTATTCTGGCAAATTTTAAAAATGTAAATTTACACAATGAAGTACACACCAACAGTCTCTGGAGCAAAGGTCACCTCACAGTTAGTGTCAGGAGCATTGATGGGAGGATCAGTTTTCTGAATGTGATCAGCTGCACCAGATTTAAAAAAAACAAACAACATTGTTTGTTTACATGTTTACAACATTTTCAACTTGTCCCAAGGCTTGTGGCACAATTTTACCTCCCTTATAACCAGCCTGAAATGGCCAAAGCTCACTGTTTAATGTTTAGCTAGAGAGAAGGGCTAGCAGACATTTTATTTCCCAAACCCAAATATGGACAGCACAGTTACTTGCAGTTATCTATAAGGTGTCATAAACAGATGAAAGCAGATAAGAATGCTTGCTGTAGAAGCAGATCATTTAAAAAAAGAAACAAGCTGGTTGGCTACTGACAACACACTCAGAACAAACACAGCCTTACCAAGACCAATATTTTAGTGTAGTTTATACTGCTTTACACAAATACTGCATGCAATCAATTTATTTTCATATCAAAAATCAAAAATCAAATGAGTGGTTCTAGTTTGATTGTTTCCCTGACACATTCCTTGTTTGATACATTCATAAGTGCCTAATCAATGTAGATATTCAATGGATCTTGAATGAAAAAAATATACTCACCCTTATTTGACTGATTCCTGCTTGATCTTGGCCTTGCGTAGACAATGTTTCCATCAATGTCTCTCTTTCTCCAATGCACCCTTGGTTCAGGTGTCTTTACTGGTGCTGCTTCCTCCTCTTCCTGCAGCTCACCGAGCAAGTCATCAAGACTTCGGAGTTCATCATTGAGTTCTTGATGATCAACCAGATTATCCAGCTTCATAAACTGTTCTTGGAGATCTGAATCACTCATGGTGATGGGCAGAAACACAAACAGACAGAAAGACTCACAACAAAGAAGGACAGATACGACAACTAGATATGTAAACAGAGAGAGAGAGAGACAAGTACAGGTTAACAAGACAGACGTGGCTCTTAAAAGTGCCTTTGGTTTGTGTGTGTGTGTGTGTGTGTGTGTGTGTGGAGGGAGGTTAAAATAAAGGAGAATGTTGGAAGCTGGCAAATTTGAAGGACCTGATAAGAGAGGGAAAAAAATATTGAACTCCTTACATGGCTTTGGACAGCAATTTGCAGGGAGGGTGGTACGCTCGCTTTCAGTGCTATCAGGCTAAAGTTAGCATTTTCCAAGATCTCCTACTGCACCTTTAAGTCAGTGATTGACATTAACCTCAGCCCTTGGACGCTGTCCACTTAAACACAGCTAAATAGCTAAAGCACAAAACACTGTGTATTGGCTATGGCTACCAATGACCTGATGACCCGAATAAATTTAATTTGCCTAAAGTCAACTTTGTCTGAGAGCAAATTATATTAATTGTGTGTATTAAGGTATATCCCACGGCAAAACAAAACTTACCCTTTCTTTTCTTCTTCACACTTGGCCCATCCTGACTCAAGGACTGGGAGATGGAAGAGGCAGCAGGTGGAGGACAAGACTGTGGAAGGGAGAGATCTGTGGGGATAAGAGATGGAGGAGAGACAGAGGTGGCAGAAGGTGCTGGTGAACAGATTGAGGTTTTTGTCTTTTCTTCCTCTGTTGCAAAGACTTAGAGCATGGCAGTGGAGGTGGAGGTGGAGAAGACTGTGGAGGAAGAACAGCTGTAAAAGTAGTAGAAGATGGAGGAGAGAGAGAAGTTGGAGAGTGTGGGGAAGACAGAGAAACAAGGTTGAGTATAAATACAGTCTCGGACTCCTTTGTGAGGCTCTCCGGCTGCTCCGCGGTGAGGCTCTCCGGCTCCAGAATGGAAGCACTGCGCTGCTCCTGACGGAGGCTGTTGTGCTGCTCTTATGGGGATGTCACTGTCCAGCTTCTGTGCTGTGGAGGTTGCTTTAATACAAGTTTACATTCATTTCAAATCTGTATTATATTAACAAAGAAAAATACATTTATTTTAAATAGTAATAATAATTTCTGAACACAAATCTTGCTCTTACCCTTAGTCAAGATAAATTCATAAGCCCTTCGCATCTTCTCCAAAACATTTCTTGTGACAGGAGTGGGGTGCAGATGGGTAATTATGTCTGCAACCCACTTATTTGAAGCCTTTTTATTTTGTTTTCCAATAAATAAAATGGGCTTGTAACCCACTGCCTCAAGTTTCCGCACCTGAAATGAACAAATGCAATTACTACACATTAGTTAAACCCACTGAATTATTAGATACATTAGTACTGTATAAAGCAATTTTATTTTAAGGTCATTTAATGTACTTTAAATTTAATCTTGTTTTTTATACGATCAAAGTTCAGTTTCAGATAAGGCCAGAGGTACTCTTTCAGTTTCTACCATTGCCAACATGACTGACTCATTATTTGACAGAGAACACAACTTATTGTTTCTCTTTAGCACAATTTGAAGACAAAGAGTCTTCTTTGTATGACATAAGACTAAGTTTATAAAGGCCACATCATACTGCAAACAGCAGTCTATGATATTTACTATGTGACAAACATGGGCTTTCAGTTACACTTCAAATAACACTTGTGAAAAATCTGCAATTTACTTACTGCAATACGGGCAGAATCAATTATGCGCCCAACATTTCTGCTTTTCTTGACAGATTGCCCCCACTGGCTATCCAGTGACACCACTTTGTCATTTATTTTTTGTTTAGTGGACAGACTTCCAAAGCAGACATAACTTTTCCTGCTTGCCTGATTGGGAGTCTGGCAAGATGGGCAGGGCCGGAATTTGGGCCTCGTCATAACTTGACAAGAAATATAAAGAAGAAATATACACAAAAAAAAATAAAAATACAGACAGTCAATGTGTTAAAATAGAGTTTTTGTAGGACCGATTGAGAGAAACAGAAAGATAGAACAATGCAAATAGAGAAAGAGACAGAGCGAGCTACAGAGAGACAAGTACAGGTTAACAAGACAGACGTGGCTCTTAAAAGTGCCTTTGGTTTTGTGTGTGTGTGTGTGTGTGTGTGTGTGTGGAGGGAGGTTAAAATAAAGGAGAATGTTGGAAGCTGGCAAATTTGAAGGACCTGATAAGAGAGGGAAAAAAATATTGAACTCCTTACATTTTTACCAGTATTTTCTTCGTCAGTGTTGGCAGATTGGGCAGTTTTGAGTTGTACTACGTGGCTTGGACAGGTGGCATTTTGATATTTCTGTTGTACTCTTTTATTTCTTTAAGGCAAATGACAGACATGGAAAATGAGAAAACACTTAATTTGCTTTATTATGCCATTTGATGAGCAAATGTTATTGTTGTAGTTATGAATTAATTTGTATAGTTTATTATTGGTAAGATTTGTGTGTTTACTATATAATTTTGTGTGGATTTTGATCAATTACTGGAAAACACACCAATCTGGCAACACTGTTCTTCATCTGAACATTTATAAATGGCTATAGTGTTGTGATCGAGCTAACTTACTGTAATAGGGGTAACTGAACACACATCATAATTACAAATCATACAATCTCCTATGATATTATCCTGCATTATATGTGAAAAAAAAAATAAACAAGCTTGAATTTAATTAGCTAACTTAAGCTAGACTACACATTTGGTGCAGCACGTTATATTTTTATAATATCTGCTGTTACTGCATCATGAAACTGCTACCTTGCAATTCTTAAGGTTCTAAACACAACTTCTGGACCTGATTATACAGTTTTTGTTTGGTAAATGTAAGGAGTGTTCCCATCTGTATTAATTAACTGTTCTACTTACTGAGCGGGAAATCAGTGGACCTTGGGATCGCGCCTTACAATGACGTCAGCATCACTGATTGATTGACTTATTAATAAATAAATAAAAATAATAAATAATCAATCAATCAAACAAACAAACAAATACATAAATAAACAAATACATAAATAAATAATAGGTTGACTGCATCGCATTGCGCTGATTAATCACTGATTAACCAAACATAATCACACCACATTAAATACGTTTATCATCAGCAATAAGCCTCGACAAAAACAGCAGCATTACGAGGAATACACTACTGCTGTTGCTCGCTGGAGCGTTGTTAAAGTCACCGCTGAACCTGTTTCACAGACGCACTTTATATCAGGCAACGAGTGGTTTTTAAAATAAAACATCAGTTAAATATGACCTGGGGGACGCCGATCGAATCGCCCTGCCATGACTAATTTATTGCAGCCTTTTCTTTTTTATTCCTGATTATCATAGTCTCGAGTCCCGTACACACTGCGGTCAGCTCCTGCAGGTCAAATGTCAACGCCGCCGGTTCCGGTCAGAAGTCTATGGGAATCCTGCAAGTTAAAACATGACGACAAAGGGGTCCTGACCCATAGACATAATATACGTAGACGCCTCATGACATGCTGGAACGTATTCCAGCGTCGCCGCCATATTGGTTGGGTCTCCTCGCTCTACGATAGCAGCGGAGTCAACGGAGAGCGAGCAATTTATGCCCGTATTTTGTGCAGTTTACTGTTGCAATAACCCGCGCAGATACCAGATCGCGTGGGATTACCTTTCACAAGTAAGATTGAACAATAATTTTGGTTATTTTACCATTTATAATATTATGTCATCGTAACTAACGTTACTTACGTGTAACATTATTACAGCAGGAACTGGTACTCTCGCATTATCTCTTGCTGTTTTTTTTTTCTGTTCTTCAACGTTCAGAGGATGTGTTCTTACTCGGGGACATCATTTCATGCTTGTGTCATTTGTGGTCAGTGGCGCCTGCAGGTGTACGCCTGGACGCACTGTGTGTACCATGAGCGCTCAGACTGACCGGAGATTTGCCCCGCAAACATTTCAGCAGTAGATTATAGCCGTATTTCTATCGACTATCTACCCGTAAAATTTATAGTGAAAAGTTCTTTAAAAACAGCTGTAAAAATTACTTTAATCCAGATGATTTTAAAGCATTTTGCTGCATGGATAAAAAAATAGGCTAATAAATAATTCACATATCATGCAGACAAAATTTCGTTGCAGAAAACCCTTTAAATGTTAAGGAATTAAGAGCAGAGCAACGTAAAAATCAGAAAAAATATAATCGGGCCTGTTTTAGGCTTTTCCTTATTTTTATATTTTAGACGGTGATGAAAAATGACTTGCCATCTCCTCATTGGACGAGCCTTTAGAGAGAAATGCATCTTTACGGATTACATAATGAAAGAGTTTTTGTTTTCGATTTGAATTATTTCGTTTTATAGTAGTAATTTAAAGCTTTCTATAGATATATTTATCATATTTGTGACTCAATTCGTTTCAGTTCATCATTGTGAAGCGCTCCTGTTCAAGACGAGACGGCAAGCGCATCTGTTACCTATTTATTTTAATAAAAGCACAATGTTTTTTTATATTGTGAATGCACACAAATAAAAGTAGACCCTTTACCGTTCCGAATGATGTATTGCTCTTACCTTTATGAGCAAACATTATGGCGTATTTTAAGTTGTTTCCACTATTATTTTAAGTTCTTTTCACGCGTGTGTGTGTTTGTTTGAGTGTGTGCGTGAGAGACAGAGAGAGAGAAATAAATTCAAATGAACAATCAAACTTGTTTCTTTATTAAAATATAAAATTCATTCATTTATCAATATGCCATAGCCTACCATATGTCTTTGTTAAAGAGCATAATACAAAGTCTTTTAGCATGAAAGCACGTATTTTTTAATGTGTGACAGCGTCTAAATCTAAAAAACTAAATCTCTGCAGTTTGTAACAAACCAAACCGTGTGAAAATCCGGTAAAAATTCGGGGAGTTATGATTATTGTAGTTGGGGATACACATTCCTCAGTAGAAATTAATGCTTCCTCAGTAGAAATTAATGCTTCCTCAGTAGAAATTAATGCTTCCTCAGTAGAAATTAATGCTTCCTCAGTAGAAATTAATGCTTCCTCAGTAGAAATTAATGCTTCCTCAGTAGAAATTAATGCTTCCTCAGTAGAAATTAATGCTTCCTCAGTAGAAATTAATGCTTCCTCAGTAGAAATTAATGCTTCCTCAGTAGAAATTAATGCTTCCTCAGTAGAAATTAATGCTTCCTCAGTAGAAATTAATGCTTCCTCAGTAGAAATTAATGGAGACCCATCCAAGATGGCGGCCGCGCTGTACGTCGGCTCCAATAGGCAGCGTCAGTCTATGAGGCGTCTACGTATATTATGTCTATGGTCCTGACCAAGCTTCAATATGTGACGAGTTCGGAGTGAGAACGTGTTGTACTCAACGACTCCAGAGGAAGTTATTGTTGTGCAAAAAAAAAAAATAAATAAAAATAATAAATAATCAATCAATCAAACAAACAAACAAATACATAAATAAATAATAGGTTGACTGCATCGCATTGCGCTGATTAATCACTGATTAACCAAACATAATCACACCACATTAAATACGTTTATCATCAGCAATAAGCCTCGACAAAAACAGCAGCATTACGAGGAATACACTACTGCTGTTGCTCGCTGGAGCGTTGTTAAAGTCACCGCTGAACCTGTTTCACAGACGCACTTTATATCAGGCAACGAGTGGTTTTAAAGCATTTTGCTGCATGGATAAAAATAGGCTAATAAATAATTCACATATCATGCAGACAAAATTTCGTTGCAGAAAACCCTTTAAATGTTAAGGAATTAAGAGCAGAGCAACGTAAAAATCAGAAAAAATATAATCGGGCCTGTTTTAGGCTTTTCCTTATTTTTATATTTTAGACGGTGATGAAAAATGACTTGCCATCTCCTCATTGGACGAGCCTTTAGAGAGAAATGCATCTTTACGGATTACATAATGAAAGAGTTTTTGTTTTCGATTTGAATTATTTCGTTTTATAGTAGTAATTTAAAGCTTTCTATAGATATATTTATCATATTTGTGACTCAATTCGTTTCAGTTCATCATTGTGAAGCGCTCCTGTTCAAGACGAGACGGCAAGCGCATCTGTTACCTATTTATTTTAATAAAAGCACAATGTTTTTTTATATTGTGAATGCACACAAATAAAAGTAGACCCTTTACCGTTCCGAATGATGTATTGCTCTTACCTTTATGAGCAAACATTATGGCGTATTTTAAGTTGTTTCCACTATTATTTTAAGTTCTTTTCACGCGCGCGTGTGTTTGTTTGAGTGTGTGCGTGAGAGACAGAGAGAGAGAGAAATAAATTCAAATGAACAATCAAACTTGTTTCTTTATTAAAATATAAAATTCATTCATTTATCAATATGCCATAGCCTACCATATGTCTTTGTTAAAGAGCATAATACAAAGTCTTTTAGCATGAAAGCACGTATTTTTTAATGTGTGACAGCGTCTAAATCTAAAAAACTAAATCTCTGCAGTTTGTAACAAACCAAACCGTGTGAAAATCCGGTAAAAATTCGGGGAGTTATGATTATTGTAGTTGGGGATACACATTCCTCAGTAGAAATTAATGCTTCCTCAGTAGAAATTAATGCTTCCTCAGTAGAAATTAATGCTTCCTCAGTAGAAATTAATGCTTCCTCAGTAGAAATTAATGCTTCCTCAGTAGAAATTAATGCTTCCTCAGTAGAAATTAATGCTTCCTCAGTAGAAATTAATGCTTCCTCAGTAGAAATTAATGCTTCCTCAGTAGAAATTAATGCTTCCTCAGTAGAAATTAATGCTTCCTCAGTAGAAATTAATGCTTCCTCAGTAGAAATTAATGCTTCCTCAGTAGAAATTAATGCTTCCTCAGTAGAAATTAATGGAGACCCATCCAAGATGGCGGCCGCGCTGTACGTCGGCTCCAATAGGCAGCGTCAGTCTATGAGGCGTCTACGTATATTATGTCTATGGTCCTGACCAAGCTTCAATATGTGACGAGTTCGGAGTGAGAACGTGTTGTACTCAACGACTCCAGAGGAAGTTATTGTTGTGCAAAAAAAAAAAAAAATAAAAAAAAAACATCGCGAAAAAATTAAAATATATTTTTTTCCAACAGGACAACAGAAGAAACTCACTGGAACTTAAAAAAAAATTCGGAGCTTAACTTACTGTAACAAAACTGAGCAACATACTGTATTGCTGGTGACAAAAACATAGATTAAATGTAATTTTTATTTTATTTTATTTATTTATTTATTTATTTTTTTTTTGAATTTTTAAAATTACAGAATTCAATATCAAGTCCTTGACACATTACTTTTACACATTTTCACATTTAGTAACAATATAGTTTAAATAAAAGAACCAAAAAAAAAAAAAATAAATAAAAAAAAACATCGCGAAAAAATTAAAATATATTTTTTTCCAACAGGACAACAGAAGAAACTCACTGGAACTTAAAAAAAAATTCGGAGCTTAACTTACTGTAACAAAACTGAGCAACATACTGTATTGCTGGTGACAAAAACATAGATTAAATGTAATTTTTATTTTATTTTATTTTTTTTTTGAATTTTTAAAATTACAGAATTCAATATCAAGTCCTTGACACATTACTTTTACACATTTTCACATTTAGTAACAATATAGTTTAAATAAAAAGAACCAAAAAAAAAAAAAAAGAAAAGAAACTTAAAATAAAGGGCACCACAAACGTATGTTAAATTAATTTAGCAGAGATAGGCCTACAGATCTTTGGGCTTTTCAATTTTTTTTTTAAACTTTAGACTCTAAATATATTGTAAAGGCTGCTTATAAATGCGATAGCCTATACTGTCGTTAATGACCCGCTGATCGCTGTCAGATGCTGTGATATGAATGTCCGCATTGCATTGTGGCTAATGGGCTTAGAATGAGCCCCGCCGCCCGTGTTCTGGCTTACTGTAATATTTCACGGTAATAATAATATTATTAAAATAAAGAAATGAATGAATACAATGATAACATCTAAATAAATGTCGATAGATGTAGCGTTATAGTTTTAAAAATATCAATAAACAGCAAAGCAATCCAGCTTCAAATAATAACCGAAAAAGACCAAAATAATAATTCATAATTAATATACAGCGCCACTCCCACCACGCACAGTGCGTGGGGCACCGACTTGCTGAGGGGCACCAAAAATAGCCTAATGAAAATCAATAATCATATAATTATAATGCCGATATTATTTCAGTATATATTATTAGGCACACTGTAAAAATTGCTGTAAAATTTACAGTAACTTACTGGCAATTTTGGTTGCCAGTAAAACTGTAAATTTACAAGAGTACTGTAAATCAATAATTACAATTGTACTGTAAAAATACAGCAAACTCTTGCATGCTGTAAAATTGTTATGATGGTGCTTAAACATTTGGTAAACTTATTTCTATGGAGTCAATTTAATGCCGCAATGTGCAAATGTTTGTTGTGAAGTAATATTGCAGTTGCTTAAAAGCAATCCATTCTCAGTTACTAAAGGGTCAAGAGCCCAACTAAAGCAAACACTGATCTGCATGATGGTGGCATCATTTTAACCAATAAAACATCAACATCTGATCCTCTGTGATTCTCAATAACAGCAGGTGTTCATCACTAATGCACAATCATCATTTAATTAGTCTCAATTATCTCTTAATTACCTCAACTCGTTGAGGTCTTGGGATTTGACTCGAAACTTGCTTGTGACTTGAAAGGAATGAGTTGGTTCCTCCTCTGGTGAAATCAGCTGCTGAGTTCATGGGTGGAATAAACACATGGCAGGACTTTTACTTTCTGACCCTGGATTTGACACCTCTGGTCATAAATTAATCTATTACTTTTCCTACATAATTTTTTAACAGAAAAAGTGGTAAAATACCTATTTAGGAGTCTTAGACCTTTCCAACGATATATAGTTTGTCATGATTAGATTAGGATTTAATTGTAAAATAGTGAAGTAAAGGTAGGCGTCCCACAGGGTGGACGGTGACAGTTAAGAGGTTAACCCCTTAACTGTCACCCACAGTTTTGAACAGAGACATTATAGTGCACTATCCAAACTTAATTTTTTATAATTCATGAATGAAAATATTTTGTAACATGATTTTAATGTACCATTTACATGGTAATGCAATGTCTGATTTTAAAATGGGTTTCAAAGGATGAATTTTGAAATTTTAAGTTTTCTACTGATAAATAATTTCTTATGATTTCTAATTCGTGATAGAGAAAAAGGCAACTAAGAAGACTTTCTGTGACAAAGGTCAGAATTCATGTCATGATGTAGATTTTTTTCAGGTGCACTCTTGTCATAAACAGAGGTGTCAAATCCAGGGTCAGAAAGTAAAGTCCTGCCATGTGTTTATTCCACCCATGAACTCAGCAGCTGATTTCACCAGAGGAGGAACCAACTCATTCCTTTCAAGTCACAAGCAAGTTTCGAGTCAAATCCCAAGACCTCAATGAGTTGAGGTAATTAAGAGATAATTGAGAGACTAATTAAATGATGATTGTGCATTAGTGATGAACACCTGCTGTTACTGTGAATCACAGAGGATCAGATGTTGATGTTTTATTGGTTAAAATGATACCACCATCATGTAGATCAGTGTTTGCTTTAGTTGGGCTCTTGACCCTTGACTCTGTGTTAGATCTCTCTGTAGCAATGCATGTGCTGTTGTAAAGCGGAGAGATCAGTGCTGTGCAGTGAGCAACTGTTAGTTGTTTTCATATGATGAGGTAATCATCAGGTGCTTACCTGTTTGCATCAATATACTGTGTGTATATATATATATATATACACATACAACATTTTCATTTTTAATTTATGTTCTGCTTTTGAATAAACAACTCTGTGAAACCACAGTGCAATGAATTTACTGCTGTAGCAGTTATAGAGAAAGAATTTTAAATCTAATGCATTTAAATATTTAAACTCCAGTCCTACTCAGACACACACAGACATCAAGAACCAGCTACCTTGCAATTCTTAAGGTTCTAAACACAACTTCTGGACCTGATTATACAGTTTTTGTTTGGTAAATGTAAGGAGTGTTCCCATCTGTATTAATTAACTGTTCTACTTACTGAGCGGGAAATCAGTGGACCTTGGGATCGCGCCTTACAATGACGTCAGCATCACTGATTGATTGACTTATTAATAAATAAATAAAAATAATAAATAATCAATCAATCAAACAAACAAACAAATACATAAATAAACAAATACATAAATAAATAATAGGTTGACTGCATCGCATTGCGCTGATTAATCACTGATTAACCAAACATAATCACACCACATTAAATACGTTTATCATCAGCAACAAGCCTCGACAAAAACAGCAGCATTACGAGGAATACACTACTGCTGTTGCTCGCTGGAGCGTTGTTAAAGTCACCGCTGAACCTGTTTCACAGACGCACTTTATATCAGGCAACGAGTGGTTTTTAAAATAAAACATCAGTTAAATATGACCTGGGGGACGCCGATCGAATCGCCCTGCCATGACTAATTTATTGCAGCCTTTTCTTTTTTATTCCTGATTATCATAGTCTCGAGTCCCGTACACACTGCGGTCAGCTCCTGCAGGTCAAATGTCAACGCCGCCGGTTCCGGTCAGAAGTCTATGGGAATCCCTGCAAGTTAAAACATGACGACAAAGGGGTCCTGACCCATAGACATAATATACGTAGACGCCTCATGACATGCTGGAACGTATTCCAGCGTCGCCGCCATATTGGTTGGGTCTCCTCGCTCTACGATAGCAGCGGAGTCAACGGAGAGCGAGCAATTTATGCCCGTATTTTGTGCAGTTTACTGTTGCAATAACCCGCGCAGATACCAGATCGCGTGGGATTACCTTTCACAAGTAAGATTGAACAATAATTTTGGTTATTTTACCATTTATAATATTATGTCATCGTAACTAACGTTACTTACGTGTAACATTATTACAGCAGGAACTGGTACTCTCTCGCATTATCTCTTGCTGTTTTTTTTTTTTTTTTCTGTTCTTCAACGTTCAGAGGATGTGTTCTTACTCGGGGACATCATTTCATGCTTGTGTCATTTGTGGTCAGTGGCGCCTGCAGGTGTACGCCTGGACGCACTGTGTGTACCATGAGCGCTCAGACTGACCGGAGATTTGCCCCGCAAACATTTCAGCAGTAGATTATAGCCGTATTTCTATCGACTATCTACCCGTAAAATTTATAGTGAAAAGTTCTTTAAAAACAGCTGTAAAAATGACTTTAATCCAGATGATTTTAAAGCATTTTGCTGCATGGATAAAAAAATAGGCTAATAAATAATTCACATATCATGCAGACAAAATTTCGTTGCAGAAAACCCTTTAAATGTTAAGGAATTAAGAGCAGAGCAACGTAAAAATCAGAAAAAATATAATCGGGCCTGTTTTAGGCTTTTCCTTATTTTTATATTTTAGACGGTGATGAAAAATGACTTGCCATCTCCTCATTGACGAGCCTTTAGAGAGAAATGCATCTTTACGGATTACATAATGAAAGAGTTTTTGTTTTCGATTTGAATTATTTCGTTTTATAGTAGTAATTTAAAGCTTTCTATAGATATATTTATCATATTTGTGACTCAATTCGTTTCAGTTCATCATTGTGAAGCGCTCCTGTTCAAGACGAGACGGCAAGCGCATCTGTTACCTATTTATTTTAATAAAAGCACAATGTTTTTTTATATTGTGAATGCACACAAATAAAAGTAGACCCTTTACCGTTCCGAATGATGTATTGCTCTTACCTTTATGAGCAAACATTATGGCGTATTTTAAGTTGTTTCCACTATTATTTTAAGTTCTTTTCACGCGTGTGTGTGTTTGTTTGAGTGTGTGCGTGAGAGACAGAGAGAGAGAGAGAAATAAATTCAAATGAACAATCAAACTTGTTTCTTTATTAAAATATAAAATTCATTCATTTATCAATATGCCATAGCCTACCATATGTCTTTGTTAAAGAGCATAATACAAAGTCTTTTAGCATGAAAGCACGTATTTTTTAATGTGTGACAGCGTCTAAATCTAAAAAACTAAATCTCTGCAGTTTGTAACAAACCAAACCGTGTGAAAATCCGGTAAAAATTCGGGGAGTTATGATTATTGTAGTTGGGGATACACATTCCTCAGTAGAAATTAATGCTTCCTCAGTAGAAATTAATGGAGACCCATCCAAGATGGCGGCCGCGCTGTACGTCGGCTCCAATAGGCAGCGTCAGTCTATGAGGCGTCTACGTATATTATGTCTATGGTCCTGACCAAGCTTCAATATGTGACGAGTTCGGAGTGAGAACGTGTTGTACTCAACGACTCCAGAGGAAGTTATTGTTGTGCAAAAAAAAATAAAAAATAAAAAAAAAACATCGCGAAAAAATTAAAATATTTTTTTTTTCCAACAGGACAACAGAAGAAACTCACTGGAATAGCAATAATGTGATCGTTTTATAAAGTATGCGTTCATGTGTGTTAAGGGCTTTGCTGAAGGAAACAGCTGTGGTGTGATGAATGCAGCGAAAACTTTACAGTAGATTGGAAACCGATTGCTCTCCCATGACTTTTTGTAAACTGTATTTATGACAAAGAACTGCATAGATATAGATATTATAACAATCTATCGATAAACACACACCTTGTCCTCTCCTCTGCGCCACCGCAGTCTGGATTGAAGAACGCGCAGAAAGATGGGGAGGAGCCGAAGTCTGCTGCCATTTTCATTTGAAATTTAAAGGGAAAGAATCGCAAGATTTTTAGGGGGGCTGAGCAGAAATTTAGGGGTGCTAAAGCCCCCCTAAAAATGGCCTAGCGACGCCCATGCGTATGCTTATAAAATCAGGTGCAAGAGATTCAATTTAAAAATAAAAAGATTGCAAGTGAAGTCTCTTGTGGAAGCGCAGGTGACTGAGGGTGCAAGTGCATGTCTGCAGAAAGTCTTTAACTCTTTCAACGCCACTGACCAGATATCTCGTCAATTAAGAGACAACGCTTTCCCGCCATTGAAGAGTTTTTACGGCAATCCGTGTTCTAGGTGTATTACGGTAAGGAAAGCCTAGCGCATGTCCTGAATGAGTTACGGGACATCCGGGTCTTTAGGGTGCGAATAGAAGACGATCGGC